>NC_057803.1:330526810-330799204 GCF_018294505.1 Triticum aestivum
CAGGGTAAAACTAAACCAACAACACCGCCCGAATGTGCCGACAAATCCCGATAGGAGCTGCACATATCTCTTTCTCAGGGCACACTCAGATGAGCAATCCATACAACTAAAACCAAACCTCGAGTTTCCCCGAGGGGGCGCTGCACAGGGCTCTAGTTCGGACCAACACTCAGAGGAGCACTGGCCCGGGGGGGGGGGTTAGAATAAAGATGACCCTTGAGTCAGCAGAACCCAAGGGAAGGTGGTAGGTTGTTAGTGCAAATGGTAAAACCAATGTTGGGCATTGCTGGAAGAGCTTTACTTAAGGCGAACTGTCAAGGGGTTCCCATTATAGCCCAACCGTGTAAGGAACGCAAAATCCGGGAACATAACACCGATATGACGGAAACTAGGGCGGCAAGAGTGGAACAAAACACCAGGCATAAGGCCGAGCCTTCCACCCTTTACCAAGTATATAGATGCATTAATTAAATAAGATATATTGTGATATCCCAACAAGTAAACATGTTCCAACAAGGAACAACATCTCCATGTTCCAACAAGGAACAAACTTCAATCTTCACCTGCAACTAACAACGCTATAAGAGGGGCTGAGCAAAGCGGTAACATAGCCAATCAACGGTTTGCTAGGACATGGTGGGTTAGAGGTTTGACATGGCAATTTGGGAGGCTGACAAGCAAATGGTAGGCATCGTAGCATTGGCATAGCAAAAGAGCGAGCAAACTAGCATAGCAAAGATAGTGGTGATTTCGAGGGTATGATCATCTTGCCTGAGATCCCGCAAGGAAGAAGAACGAATCCAAGAAGAAGACAAACGGTCGTAGACGAACAAATCCTCACAACTCCGGAACGAAACCGAAGCTAACGAGAGAAGCAACCCGGAAAGAAACAAACAACATAGTAAACACACAAGCATAAACAAGTCATGATGCACAAACAAGTATGATGCATGTCCGGTTTAATGAGGCATGGCATGGCAAAGTGCAACAAACAATACTACAAGTTAAGTGGAGCTCAATATGCAACGAGGTGCATGTTGACGGAACACCACATCAATTATTTAGTTATCTCTCGTTTAAGCTACCCAACAATATTAACTGTTGTTAAACATGGCAAGAGGTGAAGCATAATATAAACTATACCATCTAAACAATTTAAATGGGGCCGGATATAAAAACAACAAATCCGGTAAATCCCCATATGCATTTAGCAATTTAATGCAACAACAAGTTTAAACATTTTAAATGTTGTTATCATGATGCGGATGACATATACAAGTTTTATGCAATTTTATGAAAATGTTGACATGAGCATGTTATGAAGCATTTGGTCACCATGGCGGAACAAAAAGGGTGCCACGGCGGCGAAACAAAAATGGTGCCACGGCAACATTCCGGTCCCGATAGCTCATGGAGATACCGGTGCAAAAGGAAAAGTGACGAGAGCGTGACATGCGATAGAAGGTGGGGTGATCCCGGATACCGGGTTCCCACAAGATGGTGGCATGGCAATGAGGTGAAACATGCACGCGACAATTTCGGACACGGTGCAAACATAGGGTGCATCTCATACAACACATGCATTCGGTCCACGGACGGCGTCTCGGGGTTATACCTTCGAAGCGTGCGTTTTCGGAGCGGTTCAAGTCGTTGAGGGAAGTAGTTGTTCACGGCGACGGTAGAGGTACTCGCGATCTTGGCAACGGTAGTCGTACATGTCCGGAGAGGAACTTGTCGCATCCACGGTATTCGGGCATAGTGGAAGTAGTTGTTCGGGCTCCCGTAGATGAACTTGATGGGTCCCATGAGTAGTCGTACTCGGCGAATCCATGTAGTTGCACGTATCTTTGTGCTGTAGCCGAACTTGATGAAAACCCACGGTGACAGTAGACGTACACGATCGGCTTGATGGAACTTGGCGGTGGTCTCCTCGGGTCAACAGTGATGTGCAAGGGTTAGAACGCCCGGGCCTTGGGCGCGGGACGGCGTCCTGGTGGCATTGGCGCTCCTGCGGGCGTGGAGGACGACTTCTGCAGGCACGAAGCAGGGGGCAGCAGAGGGACTAGGCGCGGGGAGGACCGAAACCGAGGCGGGGGAGGTCTTGGCGCAGGGCTCCGGCGATGCAGGGCACCGCAACAGGCCTGAGCAACGGCGAAACAGGAGAGGTCGCCGGCGGGGACGCGACCTCGGGGCTCTGCTCCTGCAGGCGGAGGCTGGCAAAGGAGGGGCACGGGCGCAGGGAAGGGATGAGGCGGAGCGAGGAGAAGGGCGAGGAGGAGCGGGGGCGCTCGATGCAGGAGGAGGAAGGGCGAGGCCGCGGCGCTGCGGAGGAAGAGAGGCTGCGAGGGAGATGAGGGAGGAGGGAGAGCTGCGCGCTGGGCACTGCGTGCGGAGGGAGAGAGCGAGGGAGATGAGATCGGGCAAGGAGGGAGGAGAGGGGATCGAGGGGAGCGGCCGCGAGAGGATCGGGCGCAGGGAGCTCGTCTCCCTGCTCGATGCGTGTGTAGGCGGCGCTGGCAGGGAACAAGGGGAGAGATGGGGTGCGTGGGGGCTGGGCTAGGGTTAGAGGGGCACCGGCTGGGCCTTGGGCCGGCTTAGGTTGGAGGGTTAGGTGGGCTGCGGCTGGAGAGGCCGGTTGGGTCGGCCCATGTGGAGAGGAAATGGCCAGAGGCCTGGCTGGGCTTACCTCTCTCTTCTCTCTCTCTTATATTTACTTTAGCAGAAAAGCAAAAAGAGAGAAGAAAAGAAAAGGAGGGTTAGTGAAAGAAAATGCGCAAGGGGATAATTTCCTTGGACTCACAAAAATATGCTCGTACCAAGAAAAATAGAAAGAGGCATGATTGAAAGATTAAATTCAAACTCATTTGATTTAAATTCAAATGATTTGAATAGGAAGTGAGGTTTGGGAAGGTCCAAAAATGTTTGGATTTTTGGTGGAGCTCCGGAAAATGATGAAATAAATATTGGCAAGGTTGGAGACCAAACTTGAAGCAGAAAAGGAACGAAATTATTTTGTAAGTGTGTTTTGGTGATTCCAAAATAGTGGAATATTTAATATAGCTCCCTAATATTGGAGGATATGTTATAAAGAGAAGTCACCATGTGAGTCCCTCGATTTAAATGGATCGAAAAAATCCATACAATTTATTTAGTTGAGGTTTTAAAAATTAATGATATGATGGCATGATGACATGAAGCAATGCACATGATGCAAGGATGAATGCAACAAATAAAACAAATCACACGACGAAACTCGGAATAGCTGGAAGTCTTCTGGAGCGTCGGTCTCGGGGCGTTACATGTTGTGAACTCATTCCTCATTTATATTGGTGTAATATCTACTGTATTCCAACTTTTACATGGTTCATACCCCCCGATACTACCCACAGATTCATCAAAATAAGCAAACAACACAAAGAAAACAGAATATGTCAAAAACAGAATAGTCTGTAGTAATCTGTAATTCTCGAATACTTCTGTAACTCCAAAACTTCTGAAAATTAGGAAAACCAAAGCAATTTTTTTATTACTATTCTACAAAAATGATCAGTATTTTATCACGCTTCTGTTAAAAATCAGAATTTTTTTCCTTAGCACAAAAGTTTCTGTTTTTCAGCAAGATCAAATCAACTATCACCGTAAGCCATCCTAAAGGTCTTACTTGGCACAAACATTAATTAAAACAGAAAACCACATCTAACCAGAGGCTAGATGAATTATTTATTGCAAAACAGAACCTAAAAAGCAAGAACATAAATAAAATTGGGTTGTGTCCCAACAAGTGCTATTGTTTAATGCCCTTAGCTACGCATAAAAACACAAATAGATCTAGGTATTGTCATCTTTGGTATGCAATCCGTAAGTATCTCTCACAATACATTCATATGGAAATTTAATTTTCTTTTTAGGAAAGTGTTCCATGCTCTTCCTTAATGGAAATTGAAATCTAATGTTTCCTTCTTTCATATCAACATTCGCACCAATCGTCCTAAGGAAAGGTCTACCAAGAATAATGGGACATGTATGATTGCAATCTATATCAAGAACAATGAAATCTACGGGCACATAATTCCTATTTGCAACAATCAGAACATCTTTAATTCTTCCCATAGGTTTCTTAATAGTGGAATCCGCAAGATGCTAATTTAAAGAACAGTCATCAAATTCATGGAAACCTAGCACATCACATAAAGTTTCTGGAATTGTGGAAGCACTAGCACCCAAATCACACAAAGCATGATACTCATAATCTTTAATGTTAATCTTAATAGTAGGTTCCCACTCATCTTAAAGTTTTCTAGGGATAGAAACTTCCAATTCAAGCTTTTCTTCAAAAGATTGCATCATAGCATCAACGATATGTTCAGTAAAAGCTTTGTTTTGATTATAAGCATGAGGACAATACAACATGGATTGCAACAAGGAAATACAATCTATTAAAGAACAATTATCATGATTAAAATCCTTGGAATCTAAAAGAGTGGGTTCATTGCTACTTAAAGTTTTCACCTCTCCAATCCCACTTTTATCAATTTTTGCATCAAGATCTAAAAACTCCAAATCATTGGGACACCTTTTAACTAAAGTTGACACATCTCCAGTCCCATCTTTATCAAAATTTATATTGGAAAACAAAGATTCAATAGGAGTCACATCAATCACTTTAAGATCTTCATCATTAATTAAAGACTCCGGTTTAGCGGCCATCTTATTTACTAAGGTGGCTAGTTTATCAGAAATTTGGCCTACTAAATTTTCAAGATGAGCAAACTAAGATTTCAAACCATAAAATTCCTTAGATATATCATCGAGCTCTTTATTCATGTATTCCATAAAACTTTTCTGCCCCTTAAGCTCATTTCTAAAGAAACTATTGTGCTCAAATTGTAAAGACATGAAGCTCCTAACATTATTTTCAATTTCTTCCATCCTCCTAGAGTGAGGATCAATGTTCTTTGGTTGAGCCATAAAGACAGGAAAGCAATCCAACACACAAAACGCAAATGAAGAAGATGAACGGAAGAGAGGCGAAGATAAGGGCAAATCTTTTTGAAAATCGTTTTAGAAGTGGGGGGAGAGGAAAACGAGTGGTGAATGGCGAATACTGTAATGCAAGAGATGAGAGTTTATGTGGGTACTTGGTATGTCTTGACTTGACGTAGATCTCCCCGGCAATGGCGCCAGAAATTCTTCCTACTACTTCTTGAGCTTGCGTTGGTTTTTCCCTTGAAGAGGAAAGGGTGATGTAGCAAAGTAGATATAAGTATTTCCCTCAGTTTGAGAACCAAGGTATCAATCTAGTAGGAGACAATGCACAAATAGCCTAATACCTACACAAACAATCAAACAACTTGCACCCAATGCGATAAAGGGGTTGTCATCCCTTCACGGTTACTTGCAAAAGTGAGATCTGATGAATATAAATGGAACTAAACAAATGATAAATTAAATAGTAGATCGGAAACTAATATTGTAGATCGGAAACTCGTATGATGGAAAATAGACCCGCGGGGCATAGGTTTCACTAGAGGCTTCTGTCAAGACATCAAATAATATGGTGGGGATCAAATTACTGTCGAGCAATTGATAGAAAAGCGCAAAGTTATGATGATATCTAAGGCAATGATTATGAAATATGGGCATCACGTACGTGTAAAGTAGACTAAAATGATTCTGCATCTACTACTATTACTCCACACATCGACCGACTCCTGCCTACATCTAGAGTATTAAGAGTCTGTTTGGGACTGCTCTGCTCCTTAAAATTTAGCTCTGCTCCAAACAACGCAAGCCAAACGGGGTAGCTCCATGATATGCCGCTCCTCAAAAAAACTAGAATCTGAGGTACAACTCTCAGTTTTTATGAAGCTCTTTAGGGTGTGCTTCAAAAAACTCTAGAAGCTGGAGTTGGAGGGAAATTACCCACCACTGCCACTAGTAAGTGGATACCCCTTCATTTCTCCTCCCTCATCCAATAAAATAGATCCTTTCCACCAGATTTCCCATTCTTGAAGTTGGAGTTAGATGGAAACCAAACATTATGTTTGGTAGTGCTACAACTTCTGTATGAAACTACTCCAAAGTAGATTTGATGTAGTGAACCTGATTTTGATGAAGTGGAGTAGTCCCAAACAGGCCCTAAGTTCATGAAGAACAGATTAACGCATTAAGTAAGATGACATGGTTTATAGGAGTTAACTCAAGCATTATGATCAAAACCCCATCTTTTTATCCTCGATGGCAACAATACAATACGTGCTTTGCTGCCCCTGCTATCACTGGGAAAGGACACCGCAAGATTGAACCCAAAGCTAAGCACTTCTCGCATTGCAAGAAAAACTAATCTAGTCGGCCAAAGTAAACCAATAGTTCGAAGAGAATTACAAAGCACTAGAAAAAATACACTTTTGTGATGATACATGTTTGTCACAATAGGTCATGTTTTCTTTCATGCATGTACATCCATGACGATTTTATGACAGAATCAAGATAGTCATACCTGTGCTGTCGTAGAAGTGTTCCATGACATTACCAAAATTATCATCACAGAAGTGTCCACTTCCATGACGATAAATCACGCGTCATAGAAGTGCTTTCATCAAGGGTGACCGACACATGGCATCCACCATAAAAGGTCGCTGTTAAGCTATCTGGTTCCGATTTGGATCCGATAACCCGTTAACAGCCCAGACCAATGGGGATTTTCCACGTGTAAAATTATCATTGGCTGGAGGAAACACGTGTTGGCTCAACATTGGGACAGATGTCATCCACTCATTGGACAGAAAGCGCCAATGATACGTTGACATGTGGCACGACCCAATAGAGGCTCATTCCTGTGAAAAGGCCAGCCCGTTTGACTTGGTCAAAAGATAGCAGGCCGGCCCATAGAAAGCCTATTAACGGCTTGTTCGCACATAGCCCATTTACAGCCCACTAATCCAGGGCCTGTTACGGCCTATCGAAATTAGGCCTAGTAGCATCATCTGGGCCGTCCAATATGATTCCAGCCATTGTAACTTCCGGCCCATGTCTGGCCCATGACGTCTTTCGGCCCATATGGGGCACTTTGTAACCCTTGGCCCATTAACGGCCCGTGGTGAAACTGTCCCGTAATGAACAGTACATCACTTTATACCCATTAACGGCCCATTATTCCAATGGACCCTTTCAAGCCCATGTTATCTTTCGGCCTTCACAGGGCCTATTTATTCTTGGGCTCATTTCTAGCATTCGGTTACTTACGGCCTGTTACTGGCCTTTTCTGATTGTGGGCCAAATTCAGCCCGTGGTTACAGTCGGCCCGTTAATCCGTTAGGCCGTTTTCATAACGTCATAAAATACGGCCGATTAACCAAGGCCCGTTATGGTCGCCCCATGAACGGACGATTCCAACTCTAGCCCGTTTAAGGCCCATAATGTGGTCCGTTGTTGGCCCATGTTTGGCTGATCGATCATACGACCTATAGAAGGCCCATTGATGCTACGGCACATAGAAGGCCCATTGTTTCTACTGCCCTTAGAAGGCCCATTGTTTCTACGGCCCGTAGGAGGCCCATGGTAACTACAGTAAATATGTAGCTCATGGTTATTGTGCCCTAGTTTTAAAAAATAGGTTATTGCGGCCACTAGCAAACCGCGGAAAAAGAACTACACTAAGTAAAATCAAACAAATAAACAAGAAAACAAAGAAATAAATAAGCAAGCAACTTATGCTAGGCTATCACGGCTATTACACATATTACATCCACTGGGCATCAAAGTTCGCCACCAGTGCAAATATAGGGAACAAAGCAGCATATAATATACATTGGTTGTCAAAGTTGGTGACTAGTGCAAATAAACGCCGCAGAAAAACAAGTCCAGAACTGAAACCACTTCAGAAGAGCTCAAGAAACAATATCCTGGGTACCCATAATGCTGGGAAGATGCTTAGCAAGCTTATTAGCTTTCTCTTGTTTAGCGCTTAAATCCTCCAGCACTTGTTGTTGCACAAGAAAGTATGCATATGAATTTTGTAGGGACTTCCCCAGTCCTTCAGCTTCTTGCCGCAGCACTTCTAACTGATGCCTTTCATCTTGTAGCTGTGACTGAAGAAGCCGGAGTGATTCAGGCAGCGAGTTCGAAGAGCTTGTGCCAGCAGTACTGGCCAGTAACTCGAACACTACATCAACGCAGGACTGTGGCTTTCTCACTGTCTACAAGATCGTTTTTATCACCTTTCTTGGAGACCAACAGGGTTGTCTCACTATCTTGAACCTTATCTTCATTACTTTCTCTACCATTGCATAGTGGGGTGCTCTTCTCCAATATTCTATTCGCATACTGCAAGAGAAACAAGCAGACACATCACAAGTTTAGCATGGAGTATACGAAACACATTTTGGTAAACCGGTTCAGTATTAAGGTGGACAGGATAACAACATGAAACAAACATATATCTATGTAGTATGGTCACTGTATTGTCCATATCATCCTAGTTTATGTTGCCAAATCAAGATAGAGACATAGTTCAACTCATATATTTTTAAGACACGGCAGCATAGACAGAATATAAGTATGAGAAACTACACGGCATTGGCAACTCTTGTAATGTGCATCACATGAGAACATAACTGTTTATACAACTGAAACTAAAATCAACATAGAGCAAGAAGTTAGAATAACAATCGAGTTAAAGAAATAGGTATAAAAAACATACATGTTGCACCATTGGAGTTTCAATAGGATCATTCAAATTCGAAAGTAGTTGGTATGAGTAAATACAGTGATGCAACAGCAAAGGAGTGTGGACCATAGCTATGGAATCTGACCTGAGAATAGTTGCTCCTCTGCTTTAAACGTGGAGTTTGGGTTTGCTTGGTGGTCTTCATGCTTTGGGCACTTTACAAACTGCTCGTGTGGGGGTACTCCATGGTGGACATGGTGCTTTGTCAACTAGTAGTGGGTTCCTATCCGCTGGGGTTGGGGTTAGATGGGTTGTAGCTGGTTCTCTGCCCAATGGTTTAAGTGTGCAATCTGGAAGACTCTCGATTATGTGTGGTGAGGCTAGTTTGTGGGCCAGTACAACCATGGTTCTATCTGCATCGATGTGTAGCACTATCTTTTGTGAAGAACGGGTTTTTGCTCCCTTAGATACTGCCATCACCCCCTCCAATTCAAATGGCTGATAAACAAGAAAAGAAATTGAACGTACAAACATTGTATGATAGATAGATGTGGTAATTCACATATATGTTGTCTAACCAAACCGGACAACATGACACAATTTCACATATATGATGCCTAACTAAACAAGATAGCATGACACAGCTTTAGGTATATGATGGATAACTTAACATGATATAATGGCATAATTCAACATATGATGAGTATCTAAACAGGACGACATGACAAAACTATATGATGTCTTTCTAAAATAGGTTAGGATGAAATAATTCACATACATGTTGTCTAAGTATACAGGATGGCACGATATAATTGACATAATTGATTCATATACTAAGCAGCTGGCACTCGCATGTATGATCTCTAAACTAAGAAGATGGAATTCAATATTGTCCATATGATGTCTAAACTAAGCAATGAAAGACACCATATGCATGATATGAGTAATACAAACATTGCAACTTAGATCATACACCTCAGGTGGGATATAGGACTGGTCATTTGTCTCTGAATCCTCCTCCGAGGAGCTCCCTGTAACCATCGAGATATATGCTTCAACAGGTACCATTGCCTGCTCTGAAGACCTTGTTTTCACTCCTGATTTTTCCATAACCAGCTCAAATGGCTGATTCAATATACACAGATTGTCGACAAATGGAATACGTAATGAAAAAAAGATAGCATGAGATAATTCACATATATGATGCCTGGCTACATGGCAGTGCATAATTCACATATATGATAACTGGCTGAAAAACATGGCATTGCATAATTCACATATCTGATATAGAAAGCAAACAGGAGGCATTCACACAAAGCATGTCTAATCTAAGCAGATGGAATGGCAATGCAAGACACCATAGGCATGATATGAGCAATATAACCCTGCCAACTTAGAGCATGCACCTCGGGGGGGGGGGGATACGACTGGTCATCTGTCTCTGAATCCTCCTCCGAGGAGCTATCTGTAACTAGCAAGAAATCTGCATCGACAGGTAGCACTGACTACTCAGAAGACCTTGTTTTCACTCCAGATTTTCCCATGACCGACTCAAATGCCTCATGCACAGGAAGAGTGGATGAATGTATAAACATTGTTGACAAATGGAATACATTATGAAAAAAATATGGCACAATACAATTCACATATACGATGACTGGCTAAACAAGATGGCATTCATGATTCACGTATATAATGTCTGGCTAAGGAAGATGGCATTGCATAATTCCCATATACTCCCTCTGTTCCTAAATATTTGACTTTTTAGAGATTTCAAATGGCCTACCACATACAGATGTGTATAGACATATTTTAGAGTGTAGATTCACTCATTTTGCTCCGTATGTAGTCACTTGTTGAAATCTATAAAAAAGACAAATATTTAGGAACAGTGGAGTATGATATAGAAACCAAACAACTGGCATTCACACAAAGCAAATCTAAACTAAGCTGATGACATATAAGATGTGTAATGTAAGCAATGCGAGGCGCCATATGCATGATATGACCAACATCAGCATGCCAGATTAGAGCAAACACCTCAGGTGGTAAATAGGAGTGGTCGGCTCCCTCTAAATCCCCATTTGAACAGTTATCTTCCTCTAGAATACAATCTAGAATGGCGGGAGGGGGGCCCACTTCGCCCACCATGGAGCGGCGTCAGCTTGACATTATATTCCCACGCAACGGTCTTCTCTTTTTTTCTACATGTTCGGTACGGTTGTGTACAATAACTGGCATGCATAATAAAAAATAGTTAGATTTTGTAAGGCCTAAGGGGTGCATGCAGAAATCAGGAATGATGGTAGCAAGCGAGTGGATAGATCCAAAACTAATGATAGCAGGTAGATTATAGCTTCAGTTTAAAAAGATAGACAATGGACCATCTACTGTTTGTTGCCCACCCAACATGAACCACATAGAAGACCCCAGATGAACCAGATAGTAGACAAAGAGTTCATTACTGCCTCGATATGAGACCCATGGGAATTTTAAAACTCAAGTTTGAACGATAAAGTAACAGGTAATAATAACCAATGTATAACGTAAGCAAACACGAAAGACTGCGACCTCTCTTCTGGAACTGTGCAGTCCTCAGGTTGATCTGCCCAGTTGATGTTGGTAACGCAGTTGGCGTGGCTGCCGACAATGGGGAAGATGATCTGAGGCGGCGAAAGAAAGTCTGCAGGGGGAATCTCTGCTGAGTGAACGCTTCTGTCAATGGTGCACCTCAGGTGGGGTGGATGATGGCACGGCAGGAGCAGGACATAACACACAGAGTTTTCTTTGACGCCTATCTAAAAATGAAGGAAATCTGTAAGGGCTCCTTAGAATTGGAGGATTCTATAAACGCAGGGACAGGAAAAACACAGGAATAGGATAGGAATGCATGTGCAAAACGGAGCATTTGGAAACATAGGATTTCTGTCAACTTGGGTGTTTGGTTCACATGAATTGAAAGAACACATGAATGGAGAAACATGGTCAAATTAAAGTCAAACCACGTGAAACTGAAAAAATTAGAATCTCATTATACCAGTAATGCAATTAGTCCTGTTCTTCATGCATATTAATTTGAAAAGGATGTCTAAGTGGATATGAAAATTCCTACGTTTTTTCTTTGAAAGAGACACTTGTCGGATTTCGGGTTCCGGCAGACCCTTGAGGTTCGAACACTGGGGTGCGCGCGAAGATTTCGCCTCCTACCTACCTGCACCCCTCCGCCATGCTAAGATCTAAACTAAGGAAAGAACAACACAAGAGACACAGGGTTTATACTGGTTCGGGCCACCGTTGTGGTGTAATACACTACTCCAGTGTGTGGTGTGTGGATTGCCTCTTGGGCTGATGATGATGAACAATACAAGGAAGAACAACCTTGCGAGGGTCTGTTCTTGGCTGAGGCGATGAACTGCTGGGAGGAGTTCAGCCACCTTTCTCTCTCTCTCTCTCTCTTTCTCTTCTCTGACCGACCTCCTTTGCTGTGTGGGTGGCTGGTCCTATTTATAGAGGCCCTGGTCCTCTTCCCAAATATTGAGCGGGAAGGGAGCCAACAATGGCGGGCTAATTTGAAGGGGGACAGCAAGTATCAGCTATCCTGACAAAAGTAGTCTTCGCCTGCGCAAAGCTCTGGTGATGACGCCGTCTTGGGCTCCACGGTGACCTCCATCTCGTAGTCCTCCTGGTCTTGGTCTCGTTGCACCGAAATGGCAACCTTTGCCTGATGCCTCGGTACTTCGCGGCTGCGCTTGCCCCCTTTGCACCAAAGAGGAAAGGAGGACGCTACGCGGGCTGGCACCCGCCTGGCGCCCTGGGTTGTCATGGCTTGCATCATGGGCACCTCATGAGGTACCCCGCCTTGATCTCTCCGCCTCCTCGTGAGCCAGCCTGACGAGGCCGTGCCTGAAGAGGCTTCGCGTCGTCCGCCCCGCGAGGCTTGGCCCCTCGCGAGGGTCTTGGGTTTGTGTTGGTGAAGATGGGCCGTGCTGGGCCCCCTTTTGAGCCATGCCGTAGGCCGCAGGCAGGCAAGTCTGGGGACCCCCGTTCCCAGAACGCCGACAGTAGCCCCCGGGCCCAAGGCGCGCCCGGACTTGGCCGTGCAGGGAGGCGGAAGGGCAAGAGCGAAGCGCCGCGGGACCTAACAGCCTACGGTCTTGGGCGCCGCGTGGCGGTTGACTGGACGTGGGCGCCTCAGCAACCGTGCGAGTTGATAAAGGAGTGGCATCCGCCTAGGCCCTGCTTCTTGCTTTCTCCGGCTGCTGCTCAGATCCCCTTTCTTCCGCCTCTCCTTCCTTCCTCCGAGATTTCCAGATCTGCTCTGACCACGCGGCCTAGGGAGCCATGGCGCCTCGTCAGCCCCCGACCGCAGCTTGGTACTCGTCCTCCCTGGACACGCCGAACATGTCGGAGGTGGGCCTTGCCCGGTTGCGCCGGATGGCGACGCGTGGGGCATCGACGGGGAGAAGGTGTTCAAGGCCGGCTCCGCCACCCCTGAGGGTCGAAGGAGCACCTTCTATCCGCTCTTTGTGAGTGCCATTGTTGCTGGCCTGGTGCCTCCCTTCTCCGAGTTCTTCTTCTCTGTCCTCCGCCATTACAAGCTACAGGCTCTGCATCTCCATCCCAACTCCGTCCTTCTCCTGGCAATCTTTGCTTATTATTGCGAAGCACATGTTGGGGTGCAGCCCTCAGTGGCCTTGCTGCGCCACTACTTCTACCTTCGGACCTCTCGTGGGACCGCTTCCGCATGCGCGAGCTTCGTCGTGTCCGGCGGCGCCATTGCCATCTCGAACTCTGGGAAGAGGATTGAGGGCTTCAGGAGCAAGTAGATCTTGGTGGATGCTGGGCGCATCCACCCTCGGCTGATCCTGCCCACGGAGCAGCCCACGAGCTCCAGCGACTGGGGTCGAGCGGAGCTCACGGATGGTGTTGGAGAAGATGGACCCTTGATGGCAGTACTCGCTTCCAATGTGGAGGCCCCGTCCGAACCCCGCGGCCTTGGACGCCGGAGACCTGGCTGCGGTTCTCCAATCTCTGGTCGGGGGTAATGTGGCGAGGCTGGAGGGCGCTCCTACGCCCTTGTTCCTCTGCAACGACTTGGAGCAGGTGGTGAAGTCCATGCCCGTCTTCAACAGCGATGGGCCAGTGCCCCTGGAAGCTCCCGAGGAACCGGTGGACGTGCCCTCCGGTGACTCCAGCGAAGAGGAAGAGGGAGGGGAGCGTGGAAAGGGGCCTGACTCCGAGGCGACTGACAGAGAGTCGAGGGCTCCCCTCCCCCGGCGCAGGTCCCACGTTCTCCGCCTCTCTCCGAACGATGACGACGAGGATGACGACGAAGACAACGACGAGCAGGACGGCGGGAGCTCACCCCCGATCCTGAAGAAGGACAGGACCGGGCTGATCTCCCGCGGGTCTCCCCCGGCCCCGGGGCGAACTGCAGACGCACCTTCTGCCTCCAAGCTTCCCGAGGTCGACCCTTCCAGCCGACTTTCAGGCTTCAAATTTGGCCGGAGGCCGCTTGAGCTCACTGGCGACGACCCGTAAGCATTCGATTCTTGTCTTTATCTCTTGCTCTGCTTCTGAGGCTTGACGTCCGCATCTTTGGATAGGTTGGCGCCCGCAGCAAAGAAGCCGAAGGGGGCTCCCGAGGTCCCATCCGTGGCGGCGCTTCTGCCCGTGAAGGAAGGTGACCGCGACGCACAGACTTCTCCTACCCGGTCGTCCTCGCGAGGTTTGGCTGAGCCGGCTGGGGCGAGCTTAGCCCCCATGGCCCAAGTGGCTCCCGAGGTGCTCTTGCCTGTCGCCGCCACTACAGTCGTCGGGGCGCGGCAGACTCCACCTCAGGATGCTGCGGCTGCGCTGCCGCCTTCTCCTCCTACTCCACCGGCCGCTGTCCCTCCGACTCCTTCTGCCGTTCTGGATCGTGCTGTTGCTGAGCTGGACCAACTGCGGCAGGATCTTCTTGGCGCCAACCCCCGCTTGGTGGCCGGGCGTTTGGAGTTGGCTTCTGGATGGGTTCGCTCCGACACCTTGATTCGGGCGGCGCTGGTCTAGGCCTCGGCGGCATGCGACGAGGAGAAGCAGGCCGTCCTGGAGGCAAAGGCTGCCCGTGATGCAGCCTTGGGGGAGGTGGTCGACGTCCGCGGTCGCTGCAAGGCACTGGAGGGCGAGCTGCAAGGCCTGCGAGATCGGCTCGCGGAAGAGATGCGCCTTGGCCAAGAGCAGGAAGAAGGTGTGAAGGCTCGCGAGGCAGCCGTCGAGGGCCGGGAGGCCAAGCTCAGGAAGCGCCGCGACCGCCTAGGCGTGCTGGAGCAGGAGTTGGGGGCGAGGAAGGTCGAGCTGGACGGCAAGGCCCTGGTTCTTGCTGAGGACCGCGTGGCCTTCACGGAGTTGGAGGCGAAGGCTCGCTCCTCGCTGAGGACGCTTTACGACAGCGGCCTGGAGAGCCCGCTGGATGGCGCCGAGGACGGCCCCGCCAAGCTGCTTCCCTTCCTGGTTCACGCTCTTGAAGATTTCTCCCTTGGCCTTGGCCCCACGGCCGAGGCCGAGGAGCGTGTCCTATCTTCTGCAGCACTGACGGGGGTCCTCACCCACATCTACCTTCGCGATCCCGGTGTCGACCTCGACAGCCTGCTGGAGCCAGTGAGCGGTGGGCGTGCCGCCGCTGCTGCCGAGGCCATGAAGGGTCACGCGGAGGTTCTGCTGGGGAAGTTCCGGGCCTTCAGCACCAAGCTGGAGCAAGGCGCTGCCGACCCTGCTGCTCCGTGAGGCGAACCCGCTCCGTGCTGCTCCCCCGCCGCCAAGTGACTCCGTCATGGCTCCTGCGTGCTTTTAATTCCTGCACACATATCATGCCTCGGGGAGGCGTTTAAACTTGCGTTTGGCATTGAAATAACAGTGTGGACTGTAATATTTGCTTTTGAATTCCTTGAGATTAGCGCTTTTCCTTCCTACTTGCTTACATTCTACGCCGGCAGAGCCCGGCCCCGCACGTACCTCACCCAGCAATAGTCCCGACCAGAAACCAGGACGGGACCAAGGAGCGAGGGGCTACGTGACAAGTTAGGCTCCTAGGTCGCGATGCTCAGGAGTCCCCCTTGGCGCACGAACAGCAAGTAGGGAGGTGTGATGCGGGTGGATCCACCGTTCTACGTCTGCAGGGCCCGGCCGCGCGCGTGCCTCATCCAGCGATGGTCCCGACCGGAAACCAGGACGGGGCCACGGAGTGAGGGGCTACGTGACCAGTTAGGCTCCTGAGTCGCGATGCTCAGGAGTCCCCTTTGACGCTCAAACGACCTTCGTACCTTGGCTCCGCTCGGGGAGAGACGCGCGACGAACCAGGCCCGGGGGACCTAGCCGGGCGGCGTGCATCTGGGTGTGACCCAGGTGCAGCCCCTGTGCCTAGCCCCCTCGCGCGGCACTCCCGAGGGGAGGCGTTACGATGAGGCTAGACACTGAGCTCTGGGCTCCCTAAGGTTGATGCGGCCCGGGGGCCACCCTTAGTTGTTTATCACCAGCGTGGAGCATAGTGCTACCGTATGTGTATGGGCATAGCCGCTCCTCGGCAGTGTCGTCAGCCAGCGCGGAGCATGGTGCTTCCACTGGTACGTGGGAGGGGCCCCCCCTCCGGGAGGAGCCCCCGGGGCGTGTACAGCCCCGCCCTGACACGTGGCTGGCACGGTAGGGCCTGTCGAGGTGTATCTGGGCACCCATGAGCCAGCGCGGGACTCACGGGGCCCTACCTCTAGGCGGGTTGCGCCTGGCACTGGGCCTTATCTTGTGATGTGTCCCTGCAAATTTGGTTAGATGTCAGCACTCTACGTCCTCGGGTCCCGGCCCTCGAGCTGGTCTCAGCTGTCGCTGGTATGCCAGGTCGCGATGCCATGGACAAGGCTAGAGGGTGAGGGCTGGAGAGCCAGTAAGAGCCCTGAGTCGCGATGCTCAGGTGCCCCCCCTTTAACATGCAAGTGGTCGGCATGGAGGAGAAGAGGTGTCATGGACCGGCGTCAAATAATCAAGCATGGTGAGTCTAACGCATGCTCGGAAATAAACGCAAATGGGATACATGCCACTGGGCCTGGCCCGAGCGGCTTGGGGATCATGCAGCCTGAGGGGCGCCCCAACAAGGTAAGCTAACAACATGGAATAAAGGGATACATGCCGCAGGGACGGACCCACGCGGCCTGGGAATAATGCAGCCCTGGGGCGCTCCTAGCTGGAAGTAAAACTCGAAAGATGTCACCTGATGATGTTGAGGACGAAGGGGTGTTGGTGTAGCAGGCTCGGGGGGCTGCAGGAGCTGATCCTCACGAGCCCCCAGGCCCAGGGCTGCGGAACGCCTGGCCTCTCGTACCTCCATGATGCCCCTCATGAGGCGCCGGTACGCGTCAGCCGCGTTCGGCAAGCCATAAGGCATGCGAACGTAGCTATGGGGTGGACCTGTGTAGCGCCCCACTCGCGAGGGCCAGAGGCGCTCCAGAGAGACGACTCGGTTGAGCCCTGGTATGTCGATGCAGACGCGCATCCCACCACCCTCGCCTTGATGGGGGGCCGCTGCTGGTAGGCGGCGGGCGCCTCTCATGACTCTTGACTCCTGTAGCTCCTGAATGGCCTTGCTGACGAACTCCTGTGGGTCTGGATCTCCTTGCCTTGCTCCTTCTTGAGGGAAACGTGCTTCAAAACACGCCTCCGTGTGGTGCCCAAGCGCCTCCCTCGTGACCCTAGCTAGGTCGGTGGCCCTACAGGGGGGAGCCCCCGAGCCCTGCCTGGGGAGGGCGCCGGGCGCGCTTTCCTAGGCGATGGAGGGAGGTTCCCCCTGGGCAGGCGCGAGCCCTGAGGGGCCTGCCTCCTGAGGGGCCGGGCTGGACGATGTCTTCTTCTTCTTGGGGGCGATCTCGGGAAGCCTCCTACTTCCGCGATCCGGGTCTTCCAGTGATGCGGCCTGAAAGTCTTGTTCCAGGGAACACACCGCGTCCTTCTCTTCACAGGGCACCATGATGACTCCGCCACTTCCTGGCATCTTGAGGACGTTGTAGCCGTGGTGAGTTATGGCCATGAACTTGGCCAGCGCTGGGTACCCAAGGATGGCGTTGTACGGCAGGCGAATGTGAGCGACGTCGAAGTCGATGAGCTCGATGCGGTAGTTGTCGCGTGCCCCGAAGGTGACATGGAGGCGGACCTGCCCAATCGGGACCATGGAGCCATCAGTGATACCGAAGAAGTGCTTGGTTGGTTGAAGCTGGCTGTAGGGCACTTGGAGGTTGTTGAACGTCTCCACGGACAGGATGTTGAGCCCTGCCCCGCCATCGATGAGGGTCTTGGTGACCACCACGTTGCTGATGATTGGGGAACAAAGCATCGGGAGGACTCCGGCTGTTGCCGCACACTTGAGCTGATCTGCTGAGCTGAACATGATGGCGCACGCCGACCACCTGAGTGGGCGTGTGGCTTCGAGTCTGGGGAGTACTGCGTTCACTTTGCGGGCGAACTGCTTGAAGATGCGCTGAGAGGCTGGGGCTTGTGCTCCGCCCAAGATACAGGCGATCGCACGCGGCTCCTAGAAGCCCCCAGCCTCCTCGTCCTGATGGCGGTCCTCGTTTCTCCTTGGCTGCGGCGGCAGCGGTGGGAGGCCTGCGTTGCCTAGCGGGCAATCCTCGCGAGGCTGATCCCTCCAGTCTCCCTCGCGAGGCTGATCCCTCCATCCTCTCTCGCGAGGCGGGTCTTGCCAGCGATCCTCGCGAGGTTGGTCGCGCCACCCTTGGCGCGACCCACGGTCTTCCCAACGTCCTGTGTTTCTTCCCCCTCCTCGACCGTAGCCCCGGTCATCGCGGTCGGGGCGACGGCCGATCCTTCCTTCACGCACGGCTTGGAGTTCTTGGCATTCGTTGGTGTTTTGGGTGTGGAGGTCGTGGTACACGCAGTATCGGCTGCCCTTGGGATGTTCGGGCTGATCTCTGCCCCGCTTGGTGTCTGGTTCCGCCGCGAGCACTGCAGCCAACTTGCGCTTCACATCCTTGGCCTTGAGCTTCTTCTCTTCTTGGTCTGCGGCAGGCAGCTCGAGGAGGGAGAGACGCCCCTCCTCAGCCCTGGCGCACTTGTTTGCCAAGTTGAACAACTCCAAGGAAGTGCACAGGTCTTCATGCATCGCCAGCTCCTCCTTCATCTTGACGTTGCGCACTCCGTCGGAGAAAGCTGAGATGATGGCCTCCTCAGTCACCTTGGGGATCTTGAGGCATGCATTGTTGAAGTGCTGGATGTACTTCTGCAGGGTATCCCCGGGTTGTTGCTTGATGCGGCGCATGTCGCTCACGGCGGGTGGCCGGTCCCGAGTACCTTGGAAGTTGGCGATGAAGCGGGTGCACATCTCTTCCCAGGAGGAGATTGTGCCTGGAGCCAGGTTCAGGAGCCACATGCGGGCCCCATCACTGAGCGCCATGGGAAACCAGTTCTCCATGACCTTCTCGTCTCCGTTGGCAGCTTCGATGCCCAGCTCGTAGAGCTGGAGGAACACCGCAGGGTCGGCCGTGCCATCATAGTGAGGAGGTAGGTCTGGTTTGAACTTGCCGGGCCATGCGACACTGCGTAGTTCGATGGTGTAGGCGCGGCAGCCTGCTGTGGCCACGGGAGGCCTTAGGTGACAGAGAGCCTGGTCTTGCATCTCCCCATGCGCTAGAGCAGGGGGATGGTGGCGACGTGCTGGAGCAGGGAGCGCCCGGGTAGCTTCTGGCGGGCGAGGGACTTCTTGGCAGCTCTGTTCTTGCTGCGCTGGCACCTGACGGAGCGGGTTCCGCCCAGGGGACATGCACCTTGGAGCCATGGCGTCTTCTTGAGGAGGAGGCAGCCGGGGCACCGCCGGAGCCTCTTCGCCCACGCGGGGTGGGGTGCGGTGCAGCGGAACGGACGGTGCGGAAGAGCCCCCTGCAGCGCAGACGAGCTCGGCGACGCGGTCGAGCCATTCTTCGTAGACGTCGTTGACGGGACGGTAGTGCAGGAGCTCGTTTGCCGCGATGAGTGCAGCCTGAGCCTCCATGGGCGTGCGGAGCGCGCGGGACGAAGATCCAGCTGGGGCGAGCGAGGGAGTTGCGGTGCGGTCGTCTTACCGCACGGACGGATGCTGGGACGATGCTTGCCGCTCGTCCCCCGCCAGGCCGGTGGCGGCGTTGACGGCAGGCGACGGGGAACGGCGTGGATGCCCGCCGATAGGGGCCGTCTGGGCGACGCGGGAAGCCTGTACGGCCCGGCGCTCGGCGCGGGCCCGACGAGCGTCAGACATGGGCATGACGGTCGGAGGAGAACGGGGCGGTGGAAGACGAATTCCGGCGCACCCCTACCTGGCGCGCCAAATGTCGGATTTCGGGTTCTGGCAGACCCTTGAGGTTCGAACACTGGGGTGCGCGCGGAGATTTCGCCTCCTACCTACCTGCACCCCTCCGCCATGCTAAGATCTAAACTAAGGAAAGAACAACACAAGAGACACAGGGGTTATACTGGTTCGGGCCACCGTTGTGGTGTAATACCCTACTCCAGTGTGTGGTGTGTGGATTGCCTCTTGGGCTGATGATGATGAACAATACAAGGAAGAACAGCCTCGTGAGGGTCTGTTCTTGGCTGAGGCGATGAACAGCTGGGAGGAGTTCAGCCACCTTTCTCTCTCTCTCTCTCTCTTTCTCTGCTCTGACCGACCTCCTTTGCTATGTGGGTGGCTGGTCCTATTTATAGAGGCCCTGGTCCTCTTTCCAAATATTGAGCGGGAAGGGAGCCAACAATGGCGGGCTAATTTGAAGGGGGACAACAAGTATTAGCTATCCTGACAAAAGTAGTCTTCGCCTGCGCAAAGCTCTGGTGATGACGCCATCTTGGGCTCCACCGTGACCTCCATCTCGTAGTCCTCCTGGTCTTGGTCTCGTTGCACCGAAATGGCAACCTTTGCCTGATGCCTCGGTACTCCGCGGCTGCGCTTGCCCCCTTTGCACCAAAGAGGAAAGGAGGACGCTGCGCGGGCTGGCACCAGCCTGGCGCCCTGAGTTGTCATGGCTTGCGTCATGGGCACCTCGTGAGGTACCCCGCCTTGATCTCTCCGCCTCCTCGTGAGCCAGCCTGACGAGGCCGTGCCTGAGGAGGCTTCGCGTCGTCCGCCCCACGAGGCTTGGCCCCTCGCAAGGGTCTTGGGTTTGTGTTGGTGAAGATGGGCCATGCTGGGCCCCCTTTTGAGCCACGCCGCAGGCCGCAAGCAGGCAAGTCTGGGGACCCCCGTTCCCAGAACGCCGACAACACTAAAGGAAAAAATCCTCTAGTTTTGCTTTGCTCCACTCCTTCTAACCAAATGCACGAATAGTAGTACCATAGTAGTTCCATAGCAAAGGATCCCTGAGCGATCGACATGAATGTAGAATAACAAAGTGATGCGACGAGTGTACAACCTCTTTGGCATAGCCTTGTCAACCTGATCATCATTGGGTTGGACGTGGAGGATGGTGATGTTGGTGTGATTGTCAGAGGCGGGGAAGAAGATCTGAGGCCTCTAGAAATGGCACCGAGGGTACTACTCCGCTGTGATGGACGGTTTCGTCGTTGGAGCAACTCCGGTGAGGTGCACGGCAGTGATGCTGAAGCAGGACAAGACAAAAAATGTTAATATGAAGTGGGACTCTAATATCATCTGCAATAGATGATGTACAATACATCACCAAAAAGTGCTAGATGTAAAACGCATCAGCCGCGCCATGGCCGCTCCGACAGATGTTGTAAATATTGTTCACTCTGAACTTAACTGAAGAAACTGAACTTTACAATCGAAACTGAATTTTACTATCAAAACTGATTGAACTAGTAGCAGACCATTGCAATAGATGTTTAGGGCATTCGAGCACTAGTAGCAGAGAACCAGTGATCTAAATCAGCAGACGCTCGTGCAGGGAATGCACTAGCAAAGAGCAAGTCATGCAACAGCACCACGAGCGAGTGCTAAAGTAGTAACTCTTGTAGCTACCAGAGGTCGTGCAGCAGCAGCAGTAGCGTGAGTGAGAGCAAGAGCAGAGCAGCAGCACGAATGAGAGCAAGAGTGGAGCAGTAGCGCAACCGACAGCAATAGCAGAGCAGAGCAGCAGCACAAACGAAAGCAAGAGTAGTGCAGCAGCGCGACCGACACCAAGAATAGAGCCGCAGCATGAGCGAGAGCCGGAGCAGCAGTGCGAGTGAGAGCCGGAGCAGCTATGGCTAGTACCGGTATGGAAGTTGCCGCCGAGGAAGCAACGATATGGGGGAGAGACACAGTGGATGAAGTGGCCGGTGATGGTGTCGTCAATGGACACCCGCCATGGCTGCTCGGTATCGAGCACTGGCAGCCCCGTGAGATCGAATAAAAGATAAAATGCAGCAGTGAGTGCAGAACCTCCTTGGTGGCGACAAGTTGGGCTCGGCTTCATCAGAGGAATTGGTGAGGGTGTTGCGGTTCCGGTGGGGCAGGTCAAGACGATGACGATGCCATGCAACTAGAGTATTGCAATAGACCTGATCTAAGCACCCCTCCCAAGGACACTGCCCTACAGTCACAGATAGTAAAAGGATAGCAGATTCTACCGACTGGAGTCACCTTAACACATGAACACTCGACCAACATCTCCACTCGGATATCCCAATTCCATTCGACCAGTACATCATCACTCAACCAAATAGGAACCACCCGGAGTATAGAAGGCCTAAAGTCACTCCAGGTAGCAACGGTCAGGCATTCACTCCACAGCATTAATGATCAGTTATATGACTTAATTACGGGTGTTACCAGTAACGCCTCATCTTTATGTATATTGAACCCTATGTAACGTGGGATGACTGGGGTCCTAGCGCACTCTATATAAGCCACCCCCTCCTCTGGCACAAGGGTTTGCACCCCATGTAACTTCACGCATAATCCAATCGACCAAGCCTCCGGGGACAGAGACATAGGGCTGTTAAATCCACCGTGAAGGCCCTGAACTTGTACATCTTGCGTGCACAATCTCACGGTAGCTAGGATCTTGCCTCTACATCCCTACCCCCTACTTTAATGTCAGACTTAGAACCACGACATTTCGTGCCCACCATGGGGCAGGTGTCTTAGCGACTTTCCGGTGAGGTTGTGATTTCTCCGAATCCTTTCATCATGGTTTCTGGCAGAAGTTTGGCTGAGGGCCGCGAGATCCGTCTCGGCGCGCTCGTCTTTATCGACGACGACTCCGCTTGGCTTCAGGAAGCTTCTCTCGATGTCGAGGTGCTCCCTGTCCGTGGGGCGATGCACTTTCACGCGTGCGTTTGTGGCATCCTGCTGCGGCAGCCGTCTACTCAGTATCGATCGGCCCCGGCACCATCTTCGCTCCCGGCTACTCACCGTCACAAGCGATACGTTCTGTCACGGCTTCAGCGGTGGGTGAAGCACGCGGTGGCGCATCAGTCGGCCACCCCTCAAGCGCGCTAATCGAGCCCGACAAATCTCTCTACGGCATGTTCGACTGGCTCCGTCGAGACCCTGTCCGAGTGTGACAGCAGCGACCCGGCGGCGGAGGTCCTGATGGTCGACACACCTCGCAGTCCGCCTGGCATGCGTCGCAACGGCGGCGACGATGGCGGCGGCGATCCGTCGCGCGCTCATGAAGAGTACCACCCGAAACTCTCTCTTCTCAACAAAGGGAGGAACTTCACCATCACAATGTGGAGGCCCTCCACACGCCCTTTGTCGGCGAGTCCTCTAAAGCTTGGGCCTTGGAGGCAGCGCGTTTGGCCACTTTGGCTAAGCGTACCCGATTGGAGAATCTTTAGCATGCACTCGACGATCGTGCTCGCCGATAGATCCCCGAGTCCAGTCGATGGTAGCGTCAGCTATTTCCACCCGAAGCACAGGTATACCGCACTCTGATTCAGAATCTTACTGATGCGGCCCGTATAGCAGAATCCATTCAGCCATCCCAGTCAGAAGCTGGTAGAGGTTTGATGCAGATCAGAGCACTGCTCCGAGCAGTAGGAGAGCAGAACACTGCAGTATCTCAGTCGCGCAACATCATTCATAGCAGACCTATGGTGGCTAATTCTGTTTAGTTGGCTCATAGCCCAAGATCGCCCCTGTGGCGTGAGGGACGTGGGCATCGGCAAGGGCAGTATATGGATCGGAATCATGAGCATCAAGATCATCAGCTCGACCGTGATGACCACCGTCGAGTGCCTACACCCCCTCCGAGGGGCGAATCATATGTGCCCCGGCATTATGATGATAGGCGCCCATACAGCAAGGTGCCGAGGAGGCTAGTCGACCCAAGAGAACCAGGGTTTGACGCAAGGTCCCTTTTGGTACAAGGTTTGGTGGACAGGAATCGGGCACATAGAGAAGGGCAAGACAGATATTGCCCTACTAGAAGTAGA
Organism: Triticum aestivum; assembly: GCF_018294505.1. NCBI lineage: Eukaryota > Viridiplantae > Streptophyta > Magnoliopsida > Poales > Poaceae > Triticum > Triticum aestivum. The sequence goes on from NC_057803.1 coordinate 330,550,866, forward strand.
GTACATGTTTCGGGTCCCGAGTGTTTTAGAAGAGCCATCAGGGCTACAGAGATCCCTCCCAACTTTAGGTTGGCGACTGGGGTCAGTAAGTTCACTGGTGAATCAAAGCCCGACACCTGGCTTGAGGACTACCGAGTGGTTGTGGAGATCGGTGGAGGAAATGATGAAGTTGCCATGAAGCATCTTCCCCTGATGCTTGAAGGGTCAGCTAGAGCTTGGTTGAATTAGTTGGCTCTAGGCAGTATTTTCAGCTAGGAAGAGTTGGCTCGAGTGTTTGTCAAATCGTTTGAGGGCACATGCAAACGGACAGCAGGATTGACAGAATTGCAACATTGCGTGCAAAAGCCGAATGAAACTTTTAGGAATTACATCCAGAGGTGGACCACTTTACACCACACGGTGGAGAATGTGTCTCACCATCAAGCAGTTTGCGCCTTCAAGGAGGGCGTTCGGTACTGGGAGCTCAACCTGAAGTTCGGTCAGACAGGAGACATGTGCTTGACTCGAATGATGGAGATAGCCACTCGGTACACCAACGGCGAAGAAGAAAACCAGTCGGCCCAGACACTGGAGGAGGTAATTCCAAATGGAAGTAGAAGCGCAAAGCAAAACCTACGGCGCCTGGAGAGGTTGCAGTTGGAACCCAAGGGAAACCTAAAGGAAAACCTAAAGGGCCCTGGACTCCTAAGAAGGTGAAAGATTCAGCCGGGAACGACGTGTTGGATTTACCATTTCACATTCACATCAAGAAGGATTAAGAAGGAAATCTTATCTATCCCAAGCATACCACTCGGCAGTGCCGAGTCCTTATTCAGCAGTTCAGAGAAAAGAAACCCAGTGAGAAGGAAAAGGAGTCTGATAAGGATGAGGACAAAGAAGAGGATGATGATGGATTTCCCAATATCAATTCCACTTTGCTGATTTTTGCTGATGTTGAAAGCCAAAGTCGACTGAAAGTCATCAACAGGGAAGTAAACATGGTTGCTCCGGCAAAGACGACATATCTGAAATGGTCAAAGACTCCTATCACATTCGACCAGTCATACCACCTGCCGCACGTCGCAACCCCTGGGAGGCAAGCGTTGGTGGTCGACCTGGTCGTTGGGGGCACCCGACTGACCAAAGTTTTGATGGATGGTGGCAGCGGATTGAACATTTTGTATGCTGAGACCCTCCGAGGGATGGGCATTCCGATGCCCAAACTTAGAGAGAGTAACATGCGGTTTCACGGAGTTATACCGGGAAAGGAAGTTGATTCACTCGGTCAGATCAATCATGACGTGGCTTTCGGTGATTCAAAGAATTACCAGAAAGAAAAGTTGACATTTGAAGTCGTGGATTTTCACAGTGCCTATGATGCTATCCTGGGCAGAACTACGTATGCCCGTTTCATGGCTCGACCATGTTATGTGTATCTTAAATTCAAGATGCCTAGCCCTAGGGGCGTGATTACAGTCACTGGTAATCGGCAACGAGCAGAAGAGTGCTTCCAGAAGGGCTCGAAGATAGCCGAGAATAGATGGAAGCAATAGAAATGGAGGAATACAAGAAGACAGTAGATCCGAGTGATTTGTTGAGAGCTAAGAAGCCTGCTTTAGAGTCTGCATTTAAGTCATCTAGTGAAACAAAGTCAGTTCATATTCACCCAACTGATCCCAATGCTGCTCCTACTCACATATCAACAACACTTGACAGCAAATTGGAAGAAGCGCTCATCCAGTTCCTCCGTGAGAACTGGGACATCTTTGCATGGAAACCTTCTGACATGCCAGGTGTACCCAGAGAACTGGCTGAGCACCATTTGCGAGTCGACCCAAAAGCAAGACCTGTCCAAGAACACCTCTGATGGTCCGCCGTGGAGAAAAGAAAGGCAATTGGCGAGGAAATGGCTCAGCTTCTGGCAGCTGAGTTTATCCGAGAGATTTACCACTCCGAGTGGCTCGCCAATGTAGTCATGGTTCCCGACAAGGATGATTCAGTTCATATGTGTATTGACTTCAAGCATAACAATCGGGCCTACCCAAAAGATCACTTCCCCTCTCCCTCGCATCGATTAAATAGCGAACTCGACCGCGGGATGTGAGCGATTGTCCTTTCTGGATGCATATTCTGGGTATCATCAGATCCAACTGTATAGACCCGATGAAATAAAAATAGCTTTCATCACCCTGTTCGGGTGCTTTTGCTATGTTACCATGCCCTGTGGTCTCAAGAATGCTGGCGCCATATTCATGCGTATGATACAGAAGTGCCTACTCACTCAAATCAGTCGGAATGTGGAAGCCTACATGGATGACATCGTGATTAAGTCACGAAAAGGTTCCGACCTGCTGACTGACCTCGCTGAAACCATTGCCAACCTGAGAAGATATGATATCAAGCTTAACCCGTCAAAGTGTACATTTGGAGTTCCAGGCGGAAGGTTACTCGGTTTCCTTGTTTCGGAACGTGGGATCGATGCTAACCCAGAGAAAGTTGGCGCAATACTCCGAATGAAAAGCCATGTGCGCATACACGATGTTCAGAAGCTTACTGGTTTTTTGGCCGCCTTGAGTCGATTCATCTCTTGTCTCAGTGAAAAGGCATTGCCTCTTTACCGATTTATGAAGAAATCTGATAAGTTCGAGTGGACTCCTGAAGCTGACGCAGTGTTTGCAGAGCTCAAAACCCTGCTTTCCACCTAGCCGGTGCTCGCTGCTTCAATTAGCAAAGAGCCTTTACTGCTTTATATTGCAACCACTGGACAAGTTGTCAGTACAGTACTCACGGTCGAGCGGGAAGAAGAAGGTAAATCCTACAAGGTTCAGCGCCTAGTGTACTATATTTCTTTAGTCTTAACTCCGTCCAAGCAGAGATATCCACATTATCAGAAGCTTTTCTATGGAATTTACTTGACTTCGAAGAAGGTGGCACATTATTTCTCAGATCACTCGATCACAATCGTCAGTGATGCTCCATTGTCTGAAATTTTGAACAACAGAGATGCAATTGGTGAAGTGGCAAAATGGGCGATTGAACTCCTTCCGTTGGATATCATGTTTGAGACAAAGAAAGAAATTAAATCCCAAGCAATAGCAGATTTCCTCGTCGAGTGGATTGAACAACAGCTGCCGACTCAAGTTCAGTCGGAACATTGTACTATGTTCTTTGATGGATCCAAGATGTTGAGTGGCTCTGGCGCTGGAGTTGTTCTAGTATCCCCGCAAGGTGATATACTCAGTTATGTCCTTCAAATTCACTTTGACTCCTCCAACAATGAAGCTGAGTACGGAGCACTTCTGTATGGGTTGCGAATTGCCATTTCGCTCGGCGTCCGTCGCCTAATGGTCTGCAGAGACTCAGATTTGGTGGTTAATCAAGTAATGAAGGAGTGGGATGTCAAAAGCCCAGCTATGACTGGCTATTGCAATGCAATGAGAAAGTTAGAAAAGAAGTTTGAAGGGCTAGAGCTTCACCACATTCCCCGACTTAAGAATCAGACAGCAGATGACCTGGCAAAGATAGGTTCCAAGCGAGAGCTCATTCCCAGCAATGTGTTTTTGGAGCATCTTCACACACCATTAGTCTAGGAGGATTCCTTCACAGAAGAGCCCCCACAACCTAAAAGTTCTAATGATCTGACTAAAGTCGAAGTCCCAGCTATGGTCGACTTAGAAATGGAGGTTTTAGTCGTCATCCCGGACTGGACAGTGCCATATAACGCATATATCCTGAAGAAAGAACTTCCAGAAGACGAAGATGAAGCACGATGGATTGTCCATCGATCTAAAGCCTTCACTGTGATAAGTGGTCAACTATACAGGGAATGTGTGACTGGAGTTTCCCAATGATGCATTACCCCAGAGGAAGGTCGAATTATTCTCAATGATATCCATTCGGGGACCTGTGGTCACCATGCGTCCTCACGGACAATCGTGGCCAAAGCATACCGAGCAGGTTTTTTCTGGCCGCGAGCAAATGAAATGGCAAAGGAAATAGTCAACAAGTGTGAGGGTTGCCAGTTGTACTCCAACATGTCTCATAAGCCCGCTACAGCCTTGAAGACCATTCCACTCATCTGGCCATTTGCCGTTTGGGGGTTGGATATGGTTGGACCCTTGAGGACTGGCAGAAGTGGTTTCACTCACCTGCTTGTTGCAGTCGACAAGTTCACTAAATGGATTGAAGCCAAGCCCATCAAGAACCTCGATTCGGGCACTGCCGCTAGGGGGTTAACATTCAGATTTGGAGTCCCGCACAACATCATCACAGACAATGATTCAAACTTTGATTCAGATGAGTTCAGAGCTTTCTGTGCTTCCCAAGTGTTGAAGCCCAGATTGATGCGAGACCTCAAGCATGCAGCCGGCACCTTGGTAGATGAGTTACCATCAGTACTATGGGGTCTAAGAACAACACCAAATTGGTCTACTGATTTGCTTCACAACGCCCCACGAGTAGAGCTTTTCTCAAAGGCAGAAGCAGAACAAGCCCGACAAGATGTTGTTGACCTTCTGGAAGAGGAAATAGAGATAGCCCTGATCAGGTCGACCATCTATCAACAAGACCTTCGTCGGTTCCACGCCAGAAACGTCAGAGGTCGAGCATATCAGGAAGGGGACCTGGTTCTTCGAGTGGATCAGCAACGACAAGACAAACTGGCTCCCTCTTGGGAGGGCCCTTTCATCATCACCAAAGTGCTTCACAATGGAGCATACCACCTGTACGATGTGGAGCACAAGAAGGACGAGCCACGCGCTTGGAATGCAGAGCTTCTCCGCCACTTTAACACTTAAGCATTCAGACTGTCGAGATGTAATATGAAGTACCTTTCAGTTTGTTTATCAAAGACATGGTTTTGCAGCCTCCTGAATGATTGTTATTACTTATACATGTGTCCAAAATCCCCCAGTGGGTGGCTTAGCCGTGAATCTGATTTGCCGAAGTTTCAAAAAACAAAATCCCACTGAGTGAGGAGCAATCCTCTCACTCGGGGGCTTAGCTGCGAATCCGATTCGCCTAAGTTTAAAAAATCCTACCGAATGGCGAGCAACCATCGCACTCGGGGGCTTAGCTGCAGTCTAGTACTCGCCTAAGTTTTAAAAAAATCCTACTGAGTGGTGAGCAACCGTCCCACTCGGGGGCTTAGCTGAAGTCCCGTACTTGCCTAAGTTTAAAAAATCCTACCGAGTGGAGAGCATCCATCCCACTCGGGGGCTTAGCTGCAGTCCAGTACTCGCCTAAGTTTAAAAAATCCTACCGAGTGGAGAGCATCCCTCCCACTCGGGGACTTAGCTGCAGCCCAGTACTCGCCTAAGTTTAAAAAATCCTACCGAGTGGTGAGCAGTTGTCAGGACCCCGACTCAATGCCACATCGATCTAGCATGTAACACCTCATATCACTTTGCGGCCTCACGCACGGTATTCCCACGGGTGTCGCCTTACCTTTGCCCGGGACCGTTTGCGCCTTTTGGCACACGTATATGATAGTGTCGCTAGCATCCATATGATAAGGAGCCCGGGCTGACATGGCTAGTCGTAAACCCAAAGTGGCACAGACTTACAGGGACAGGCATCCATGACCCAGCATCGAACGTGTCGGTCATCAGCGAGTGAATCCAGGCTGTAGCACTGGGCTAGCAGGACTCCGGTGAACCGGGCTGTAGCGGCTAACAGGACTCCGGTATTCATCGCGTGACATTTCCCCGAAGGGACAGACACAGGAACGAAGAAGGACACATGCCGGCCAGCCTAAGTGTTCCGGAGCAGTAGCAAGCTACCATGGCTCAGTGAAACACTAGGAGACATTTCCCGGTAAGAGAGGCTACTAAGGATAAACAACTAGATAGCCAGATCCCACACATACCAAGCATTTCAATAACATACACACAATATGCTCGATATGTGCAAATACAACATGGCATCACGACATGACTCTACAACTCAAGTATTTAATCAATAGGCTCCGAGGAGCGAGATATTACAAACAGGGGTCTCACGACCCAACATTCAGAGCATACAAGTCAAAGCACAAGCGGAAGCTATCATGTCTGAGTACAGACATCTATAAATGAAAAAGGCTGAGAAGCCTGACTATCTATCAGATCCTGCCGAGGGCACAAGATCGTAGCTGAGGTAACAAGCTAAACGTCGAAGTCCACGCGGAACTACTAGCGAGACCGAAGTCTCTCTGCAAAAACATAAAATAGGCAAACGTGAGTACAAATGTACCCAGCAAGACTTACATCAGAACTAACTACATATGCATCATTATCAACAAAGGGGTGGTGGGGTTTAACTGCAGCAAGCCAGCTTTGACTCGGTGGCTATCCTAAACTACGACTGCGAGTAACTCTTTTGAGGTGGCGCACACGAGTCCACATATTCACCATATCAATACACCACTATGGATCCGCTCCCGTCTCCCTACGAGAACGCCATCCATAGCACTCACGCTTATCTTGCGTATTTTAGAGTATCCACTTTCACTTGTCTATGAACTGATATAAGCAACCCAGAAGTCCTTTCCGCGGACACGGCTATTCGAATAGATGATGTTAACCCTGCAGGGGTGTACTTCTTCACACACGCTCTCACCACTTACCGCCGTTTACACGACATGTACTCGGCAACCTTCAAGCGGAAGCCCAACGTGGGTGTCGGCCACGGCCTACCTAAACACTCGAGTCTCTAGTCCAGGTTTATCGCCTATTCGGGTTCCATCCATGAGGAGATCCGGCCGGAGTTTCGCTCACAGCCCCAAACGATGTGTACAGGGTTCCGTGACACCAAACGGGCGCCCGGTTTACCCGGCCACGTGCCTACCGCATCACAGCCCACCCCTACGGTCAGCGCTGCGCACGGCCTCCAGCATACTACAAACACCAGAAACTACTTGCAACTCCTGGACAGAGGACAAGGGTGATCAAGAAGCCGAGAGGGTCCATTGGTTTCGGGCCCAATGCGTGGTAGTAGCTGAATCATGGATCACAAACACAGAACTCAGTTCCTGAGGACGGCTGCAATGAGACAACCCACCATGTACTCCTACATGGCCTCTCACCGCTACCTTTACCAAATCGTATTCACACACTTAGCTCACACACAGTAGGACATGTTCACACACCTCTGATTCATCCCCGATGAATCAGACCTGACTCAACTCTAAGCAGTAGCAGGCATGACAAACAAGCATGAATGAGTAGGCACAACAGGGCTCAAACAACTCCTACTCATGCTAGTGGGTTTCATCTATTTACTGTGGCAATGACAGGTCATGCAAGGATAAAGGGGTTCAGCTACCGCAGCAAGTAACAGATGAATCGGTGTTGTCCTAATGCATTAAAAGAGAGCAGGAGCGAGAGAGTAGGATTGTTTCGGAATGAACAAGGGGGTTTTGCTTGCCTGGCACTTCTGAAGATAACATTGAGTCTTCATCAGTGTCAACGATCACATCGTCGGTACAACGTCTACCGAGGGAGAACAACACCGGCAAACACAGAAGAAACACGATCAATGCAATGCACAATATGATGCATGCTATGACATGGCAATATGAATGTGTTTTGGGCTAATGCATCTAGCAACACGTTAAATGGGGTTGGTTTGAATACAAGATTCAAATTCAAACTCCATATGTGAGAGTTTAAATGCCATTTATTTGATTTGTGCTAAACAGCAGCTATAAGTTGTTCTAACATGCATGAAAATGGTACAGATGGATTCCTTGAATTTTTCTGATAATTTTTCATATATAAATTATTTAATTTGGAGTTACGGTTGAATTTCTATGATTTATTGAAGTTTAGGGCATTTTCTGAAATTTCCTGAATATTAATAATTCCAGTAATTCATTAATGCGTCAGCCTGACGTCAGTGTGACGTCAGCAGGTCAACAGGGGCTGGTCCGGGTCAAACCTGACGTTCGGGACCCACATGTCAGCTGCACAGTGATTTAACAGAGTTTAATTAACTTAACTAAATTGTTAGCCGGGTTAATTAAACGGTAGGGCCCACCGGTCAGTGGCCCTAGGCCTGGGTTAGCGGGGGTGGTTAGGCCCTAATGACCGGCCACATCGGATTCGCCGGCGGTTGGACGACGGCGACGACCCAGAGCGGCGGTGGCTCGCCGGAGTTGCGCCAGAGACGACGGATCGACGCGCCAAGGGCACCAGGAGGTAGCCCGTGCCCGTGCGCATCTAGGGGAACCAACAGGAGGTGCGGGGGTGGCCGGGGTTCGCCGGAGTGGAGCCCGAGGCGGCGGCCGGAGCTCGGGGGTTCGCGGGACCGGCGCTGCGGTGCACGGGAGGACGAGTGGTTAGGTGCTTTGGGTTCCTAAGGTTGCGGTGAGCACGCCGGTGGGCTCGGAAGCGAGCTACGGTGGCTGTGGCCACGACCACGCCATGGCCGGCGGCGAGGAGCAATCGGCTCCGGTGAAAAGGGCGGCTAGAGTACGGGAACGAGCGCGAGGAGGAGGGGGAATGGAAGAGTAGCTCACAGCGGATCTGGTGGAGGCAACGGCGAGGCCGAGGAGGGGCTGGAGCTCGCGAATCCTCGAAAGTTCGCCGGCGGCCGAAGGTTGGGGGCGAGCTTGAGGGCGACGCTGCAGAGCTTCCGGAGGGCCGTGGATCGGTGGGGAGGAAGAGGGGGTCGGGGCGGAGCTTCCTGGGGCGTCGGTGAGGCGTGGGGTGGCCGGTGGCCACGGTGGTTCTCGTCGGCGGCGGCGGGCGCGTTCGGTGAGGAGAACAGAGGAGGGGGAGAGTGTTCCGGGGAGAGAGAGGAGAGGGGCACGGGGAGAGTAGGAGAGGGTCGAGGGGGCCGCGTGGCGTCACCGGGGCGTCGAGGAGGAGCCAAGCAGGCTGGGAGGGAGGAGGTGGCCGGGGCGCGTGGCCGCGCGCGCCGGGCGCGTGCCCGTCCTCCTGGCAGGGAGGAAGACGACAGGGGAGGGGTGGAGATGGGCTGGGCCGGAGGTGTTGGGCCGTCCAGGTGGGCTTCGGTGAGCGCCAGGTAAGTCCAGGTAAGTTTCTGTTCTTTTATTGTTTTTCTGTTTCTGTTTTATACTTTGCCACTGTTTTTTTTCAAATTAAAACAAATCCAAAACAGTGCCAGATATCCTCTGAATAATTTATGTTGCTAGATGGACTTTTCCAACAGCACATAAAGCATTTCAGAGTTATTTGAAAATATATCCCATATATTATGAATATAATTCCAAATTCAAATACAATAATGATTTAAATTCAGTGCTCAAAATATTCCTCAAAATGTTCATTATTTTTGGTTTGGTGCAAAACCCTTGCCAAATATAACCAACATTATTTAAGGCCATTTTGGAAACATTGAATGCATTTTCCAGGGTTCTTTGCCCCTCTTTTATTTAAGTTTTTGAGGCTTCCAAAATTCCTCAGTTCAAGTTTCAAAAATTTAAACATGATGCACACATGGAAGCAAACATAGGTCAGGCCAGGACTAGGGATGTGACAACTCACCCCCACTAAACAAAAATCTCGTCCCGAGATTTAAGCGTAGGGTAAGGTGAAGGGGGAACGCAACTAGCACAATCTTCACGATCCAGGTTGCACTTCAAATGAACGTTGATTCAAACACCATCTTTGTCTCGAAGTCTTAGTCTAAGAACTCCAACTATCATGTCAGCGAGAGGAAAGGGAAGACCCTAAAAGAATTGTTCTTCTCGAAGGTCGACCAACTCAGGATTAACCCACGGATTGAGACATAGCAACATCTCTCGAGCTGAGAGACGAAGCACACATCCATAGGAATGGAGTGAAGCAGATGACAAAGGTTCACTAGGTAGACAACAATTTCACGCTTAAGAAGGTGGTAAATGATTGTCAACGTAGCGAGGAGTTTGAGTTGCCATGATACCATAACGATGCACCTTAGGGAAGGTGACTCATAGAAATATCCCCTTAAGTGGCAAAAAGAATTACCTTTGATTCAAAGATCCTTGAAACTCTTTATACCAGCTTAAGGCAAATCATAATCGATCATTTAGAGGGGTTCGGTAGAATGGCATACCCGAACTTGGATGATGTGGATTACCTTGTTGAAGACAACGTAATGGATGAATTTGCTTATCACCGGAAATGGAAGGGACCCATGGTAGAATGGCACATTGGCGGTGCAAGCTGGGAACAAAATGCAAATGATGGGAATGATTCTAGTAACTGGGGAGAGGCTCAACAATAGAGAGTTATTCCACTATTGGAATGGTTATAGCATTGCCGAGGTAACTGAGAGCACTCCAGTTAGTGTCGATGATAACACCTAGCGCTTGTGCGTGCTCTCAAGAACTTGAGCATTTCCATATTCCATCAGGGTTTTACCAATATCCGTGTCAAGGATCCTGGCAACACAACTTGCTACCACGATGAATGATGATGGATGATGCAGATGCAAAGGAAGATAACACTTCTCAGATTTCATCTTAGCGAGGCCAAGGAAATAAAATCTGGATGATCGACCGAGAGACATTTAGCACTCCGCTTCTAATGTTCTCCTTGATGTGCTAGTGTAACCCATTCATAGATATGGTTTGATATCTAGAACATCAAGTAAAGGTCGGACTTCGGGAGCACAAGAATCCATAAGGAACAACTAGGGAGGTAAATCCTACGAAATCCTTATGGGGAGGTGGCCAACTTCCTCAATCAAGATATTATAATAATAGGTCTTCCGGCTGGGTGTGTTGGCCACGACATCCACTTTACCGGTTTCCGAGGGACCGATATTATAGTTCTTGGGAAATGTTCCAAACCATCATATCTGCCTGAGATTCAGATCTGGTTGGCGTCAGGATATTCCAGACTCATCGAGCCTAGGAAGAAAAATGAAAGTTTGCAAAACAAATCGACGAGATGACGTTGCGAGATTCTCGGGAAATGGACTACGATAGCGAGCTCCAAAACATGAGCTGGTTCTGCTACACACATGTGAACACGCTGTCCCAGACAAGCATGACCACATAGTAGTCTTATAATAAAACACTACCGAGTTCAGGAGGGGGAACCATCAACGAGGGTATCGAAGTCCTTACATAAGTCCGGATTAGCTCTTATGAAGGAACTCCTTCTCCTTGAACAAATCAATCAGTGGCTTGGTGTGCTAGGGATACATATAGATTGAAGGTTGCAAGTCTTCAAACCACAGCATTCTTCGCACGTGTGCATGACTGATTTGGAATGATTCCAAAGAAAGCAACATTGACTTTCTCGAATCCACGGCGGCAACTTGCATCAGATGCACATGAATTAAAGGAAGTCACTACCTTCATCCAAACATATGCTTCATGAGCTAGCATGAACAAATGCTTTCAAAAGTTTCCAACACTAGCTTAATGTTCAACAAAATCATGGAGGAGATAAGGATGTTGTCAATGGGCTCAACAACAATTCATCTAGGTTTCCTTTTAAAAGGAATTCCATAGTTAAGTGAACACGGTGATAGCATTGGTCAGACCAAAGATGTAATGGTGTATGCTCGAGGGATCAACCACGAATAAGACAACATTACGAGCATCGTTGGTACTGATTTGATTTGACGATAGCCCACACTCAAATCAAAGGATTGATAAGACAATAGGTCCAGCAACTGATCACAGGGACCAATCGATGAAGATATCATCTTTCTTCAACACACACTACACAAGAATATCCCTTTGGAACGAACTAAGTTAGGCAAGCTTTTATCTTCCAATTCTCCAAGTTGTTGTCTAGCTTAACCAACTAGCTCAGGGATATCCAACACAGATTCTTGGAGAAAGGGTGGTTCTCCAGAAACCAACTTGATCACGAGCTCAACATAACAGTCAGGAAACAACCCGGTAACACTTCCAAGAAGATATTTGGAAAGTCACGAACCACCGGTATGTTACTAAGCTCGAGAACAATCTTGCTTTTGAGGGCAAGACGACATGATCAAATGAGTGAGGACTTGAAATAATTCCTAACTCATTGGCCGAGGAGTGCACCAGAAATAGGGACTAGGTAGCACAATCAATCTTAGGGTGACGATTCAATAATCAACACGCTAAGAATGAGGTTATCGTCCATTTAACTACCAAGCAACAGAGTTGCTAGCAATATTGATTTCACACGCCATGATTCATTTGTCGGCATTCCGGTTACAATAACACAGGAACCGAGGAATGAACAATGATGGCAAGAAGTATCACTGTACCAAGAGTTCATAGGATGGTGTGCAATTCCTATAACAATCTCGATATAAAATATGTAATACTCCAAGGTAGAGCAGAACAAAAGCTGGATTAGCAATTTGATCTGCGGAGCACAACTTCTTTGACCCAATCCTGGATAGGGAAGAGGTACTGGAGTTTGTTTCTCCTAGTCATTCCGCGATAGAATGGCTTGACGGACCACAAGAGTAATAGGCATCGATAAACGAACGCACGCATACTCTTGACTATCAATTGATAGACGAAGATCAGTAGACAACTAAAGAGGGACAACTCAAAGGAACATATAACTTTCTGAGTTGTGGATGCATAGATTAGTATGTCGAACCAAGTTCAACATAATTCTTCCGGATAACCCATGCAGAAAGGTTGAGCTGGCAGAGTCACAATATAGCATGGAGAACTCATCGAGAGCACTCTTGTTGTCATCTTTTGGTTCAGAAGAACTCCTGCCAAGAATGGTTCATGGTAATTGGAAGAAGGATGTACCACGAACCTCGAGAACTATCGCAAAGGTTACTAATATCCTAAAGGAACTAGCAAACACTATCAACATGAGGTAAGTAGAGTGAATCTCGGGTTCAAAACCCAGGAGTAGAATACCTACTACTAAGTAGCATCACGGAATGCTTTCGAGAATAAAGGCCAGAATCATCACACTAGGACACAAATCATGGCTAGACCACTAGATGATCCCCTGAGACACCTAGGGTCATAATAATAATTCCAACATAAATGCCAAGGCAATAGAATACCTCAACTCAACAATTAGTGTGATTGAGCTGGCATAAAGGAACATCGAAACCAGAGGGAAAGGATTTTGCAAATGCATCAGACTATTTAGAAACCTGGGATGACTCGGACAGCATAACGGCTGTAAATGCTCAGAAAAGATTTGAGACATACTACAAAATGGTGGCATAACCACTCAGAAGCACAATATCAAGGTTCCGAGATCAACAATTAACATACGGAAGTAGTAGGAACTGAACTGAGACTTAAATCCAACAATCTTATAAGTCTACTGATTAGTAACACGTGATCCTAATAGAAAGAAGAGATAGCCTAGTTCTTAATCCCCGTAGAAGAGAAGATGATGACTCAGATCAGAAGGCCATGAGGTATAAGGAGTAAAAAGAGCCTTACGTTCCATCCCACAATCAATTCCCTTATATAACTAAAGAATTTCTAGACTCAACTTCGACCAGTTTGGCTTGGTAATCCTACAGGCAGTCAAGCTCTGATACCAACGCTGTCAGGACCCCGACTCAATGCCACATCGATCTAGCATGTAACACCTCATATCACTTTGCGGCCTCACGCACGGTATTCCCACGGGTGTCGCCTTACCTTTGCCCGGGACCGTTTGCGCCTTTTGGCACACGTATATGATAGTGTCGCTAGCATCCATATGATAAGGAGCCCGGGCTGACATGGCTAGTCGTAAACCCAAAGTGGCACAGACTTACAGGGACAGGCATCCATGACCCAGCATCGAACGTGTCGGTCATCAGCGAGTGAATCCAGGCTGTAGCACTGGGCTAGCAGGACTCCGGTGAACCGGGCTGTAGCGGCTAACAGGACTCCGGTATTCATCGCGTGACATTTCCCCGAAGGGACAGACACAGGAACGAAGAAGGACACATGCCGGCCAGCCTAAGTGTTCCGGAGCAGTAGCAAGCTACCATGGCTCAGTGAAACACTAGGAGACATTTCCCGGTAAGAGAGGCTACTAAGGATAAACAACTAGATAGCCAGATCCCACACATACCAAGCATTTCAATAACATACACACAATATGCTCGATATGTGCAAATACAACATGGCATCACGACATGACTCTACAACTCAAGTATTTAATCAATAGGCTCCGAGGAGCGAGATATTACAAACAGGGGTCTCACGACCCAACATTCAGAGCATACAAGTCAAAGCACAAGCGGAAGCTATCATGTCTGAGTACAGACATCTATAAATGAAAAAGGCTGAGAAGCCTGACTATCTATCAGATCCTGCCGAGGGCACAAGATCGTAGCTGAGGTAACAAGCTAAACGTCGAAGTCCACGCGGAACTACTAGCGAGACCGAAGTCTCTCTGCAAAAACATAAAATAGGCAAACGTGAGTACAAATGTACCCAGCAAGACTTACATCAGAACTAACTACATATGCATCATTATCAACAAAGGGGTGGTGGGGTTTAACTGCAGCAAGCCAGCTTTGACTCGGTGGCTATCCTAAACTACGACTGCGAGTAACTCTTTTGAGGTGGCGCACACGAGTCCACATATTCACCATATCAATACACCACTATGGATCCGCTCCCGTCTCCCTACGAGAACGCCATCCATAGCACTCACGCTTATCTTGCGTATTTTAGAGTATCCACTTTCACTTGTCTATGAACTGATATAAGCAACCCAGAAGTCCTTTTCCGCGGACACGGCTATTCGAATAGATGATGTTAACCCTGCAGGGGTGTACTTCTTCACACACGCTCTCACCACTTACCGCCGTTTACACGACATGTACTCGGCAACCTTCAAGCGGAAGCCCAACGTGGGTGTCGGCCACGGCCTACCTAAACACTCGAGTCTCTAGTCCAGGTTTATCGCCTATTCGGGTTCCATCCATGAGGAGATCCGGCCGGAGTTTCGCTCACAGCCCCAAACGATGTGTACAGGGTTCCGTGACACCAAACGGGCGCCCGGTTTACCCGGCCACGTGCCTACCGCATCACAGCCCACCCCTACGGTCAGCGCTGCGCACGGCCTCCAGCATACTACAAACACCAGAAACTACTTGCAACTCCTGGACAGAGGACAAGGGTGATCAAGAAGCCGAGAGGGTCCATTGGTTTCGGGCCCAATGCGTGGTAGTAGCTGAATCATGGATCACAAACACAGAACTCAGTTCCTGAGGACGGCTGCAATGAGACAACCCACCATGTACTCCTACATGGCCTCTCACCGCTACCTTTACCAAATCGTATTCATACACTTAGCTCACACACAGTAGGACATGTTCACACACCTCTAATTCATCCCCGATGAATCAGACCTGACACAACTCTAAGCAGTAGTAGGCATGACAAACAAGCATGAATGAGTAGGCACAACAGGGCTCAAACAACTCCTACTCATGCTAGTGGGTTTCATCTATTTACTGTGGCAATGACAGGTCATGCAGAGGATAAAGGGGTTCAGCTACCGCAGCAAGTAACAGATGAATCGGTGTTGTCCTAATGCATTAAAGGAGAGCAGGAGCAAGAGAGTAGGATTGTTTCGGAATGAACAAGGGGGTTTTGCTTGCCTGGCACTTCTGAAGATAACATTGAGTCTTCATTAGTGTCAACGATCACATTGTCGGTACAACGTCTACCGAGGGAGAACAACACCGGCAAACACAGAAGAAACACGATCAATGCAATGCACAATATGATGCATGCTATGACATGGCAATATGAATGTGTTTTGGGCTAATGCATCTAGCAACACGTTAAATGGGGTTGGTTTGAATACAAGATTCAAATTCAAACTCCATATGTGAGAGTTTAAATGCCATTTATTTGATTTGTGCTAAACAGCAGCTATAAGTTGCTCTAACATGCATGAAAATGGTACAGATGGATTCCTTGAATTTTTCTGATAATTTTTCATATATAAATTATTTAATTTGGAGTTACAGTTGAATTTCTATGATTTATTGAAGTTTAGGGCATTTTCTGAAATTTCCTGAATATTAATAATTCCAGTAATTCATTAATGCGTCAGCCTGACGTCAGTGTGACGTCAGCAGGTCAACAGGGGCTGGTCCGGGTCAAACCTGACGTTCGGGACCCACATGTCAGCTGCACAGTGATTTAACAGAGTTTAATTAACTTAACTAAATTGTTAGCCGGGTTAATTAAACGGTAGGGCCCACCGGTCAGTGGCCCTAGGCCTGGGTTAGCGGGGGTGGTTAGGCCCTAATGACCGGCCACGTCGGATTCGCCGGCTGTTGGACGACGGCGACGACCCAGAGCGGCGGTGGCTCGCCGGAGTTGCGCCAGAGACGACGGATCGACGCGCCAAGGGCACCAGGAGGTAGCCCGTGCCCGTGCGCATCTAGGGGAACCAACGGGAGGTGCGGGGGTGGCCGGGGTTCGCCGGAGTGGAGCCCGAGGCGGCGGCCGGAGCTCGGGGGTTCGCGGGACCGGCTAGGTGCTTTGGGTTCCTAAGGTTGCGGTGAGCACGCCGGTGGGCTCGGAAGCGAGCTATGGTGGCTGTGGCCACGGCCACGCCATGGCCGGCGGCGAGGACCAATCGGCTCCGGTGAAAAGGGCGGCTAGAGTACGGGAACGAGCGCGAGGAGGAGGGGGAATGGAAGAGTAGCTCACAGCGGATCTGGTGGAGGCAACGGCGAGGCCGAGGAGGGGCTGGAGCTCGCGAATCCTCGAAAGTTCGCCGACGGCCGAAGGTTGGGGGCGAGCTTGAGGGCGACGCTGTAGAGCTTCCGGAGGGCCGTGGATCGGTGGGGAGGAAGAGGGGGTCGGGGCGGAGCTTCCTGGGGCGTCGGTGAGGCGTGGGGTGGCCGGTGGCCATGGTGGTTCTCGTCGGCGGCGGCGGGCGCGTTCGGTGAGGAGAACAGAGGAGGGGGAGAGTGTTTCGGGGAGAGAGAGGAGAGGGGCACGGGGAGAGTAGGAGAGGGTCGAGGGGGCCGCGTGGCGTCACCGGGGCGTCGAGGAGGAGCCAAGCAGGCTGGGAGGGAGGAGGTGGCCGGGGCGCGTGGCCGCGCGCGTCGGGCGCATGCCCGTCCTCCTGGCAGGGAGGAAGACGACAGGGGAGGGGTGGAGATGGGCTGGGCCGGAGGTGTTGGGCCGTCCAGGTGGGCTTCGGTGAGCGCCAGGTAAGTCCAGGTAAGTTTCTGTTCTTTTATTGTTTTTCTGTTTCTGTTTTATACTTTGCCACTGTTTTTTTCAAATTAAAACAAATCCAAAACAGTGCCAGATATCCTCTGAATAATTTATGTTGCTAGATGGACTTTTCCAACAGCACATAAAGCATTTCAGAGTTATTTGAAAATATATCCCATATATTATGAATATAATTCCAAATTCAAATACAATAATGATTTAAATTCAGTGCTCAAAATATTCCTCAAAATGTTCATTATTTTTGGTTTGGTGCAAAACCCTTGCCAAAATATAACCAACATTATTTAAGGCCATTTTGGAAACATTGAATGCATTTTCCAGGGTTCTTTGCCCCTCTTTTATTTAAGTTTTTGAGGCTTCCAAAATTCCTCAGTTCAAGTTTCAAAAATTTAAACATGATGCACACATGGAAGCAAACATAGGTCAGGCCAGGACTAGGGATGTGACAGCAGTCCTCCCACTCGGGGCTTAGCTGCAGTCCAATACTCTCCTAAGTTTAAAAAATCCTACCGACTGGTGAGCAACCCTCCCACTCGGGAGCTTAGCTGCAGTCCAGTACTCGCCTAAGTTTAAAAAATCCTACCGAGTGGAGAGCATCCCTCCCACTCAGGGGCTTAGCTGCAGTACAGTACTCGCCTAAGTTTAAAAAATCCTATCGAGTGCAGAGCATCCCTCCCACTCGGGGGCTTAGCTGCAGTCCAGTACTCGCCTAAGTTTAAAAAATCCTAGTGAGTGGAGAGCATCCCTCCGACTCGGGGGCTTAGCTATAGTCCAGTACTCGCCTTAGTTTAAAAAATCCTACCAAGTGGAGAGCATCCCTCCCACTCAAAGGCTTAGCTGCAGTCCAGTACTCGCCTAAGTTTAAAAAATCCTACCGAGTGGAGAGCATTCCTCCCACTCGGGGGCTTAGCTGCAGTCTCGTAATCGCCTAGGTTTAAAGTCCGCTCCATCCTTATCTGCAAGGACAACGAGGTGCAGGTCGACCACGACCTTATCCTTGGAGCTGTGGCACAAATACAATGTCCGCTCCATCCTTATCCATAAGGACGACGCGGTGCAGGTCGACCACGACCTTATGCTCGGAGCTGCGACACAAATACAACGTCCGCTCCATCCTTACCTACAAAGAAGACGACGAGCAGGTCATGGACGGCACCGAATGCCCTTGTCTATGATCCACTCGACTGACTTGCACCACAAAGTCAGTAGCAATTCGGATTGAAGAATCAAAGCCAAGAGATTCAAAAATAAACAAGTTTAGATAAAACCTAAGAGGTTCCAGACCATAGTTCAAAGGACTCGGCCATCAAGCCTGAAAGAATTTAACGGTTACAAGACCACTTGGCATACCGAGGCAAATTCAATCGGATTATAAAAGTTTGTTCACTCCATGGGTGGAGGACTGGCAGGCTCACGAACTCGTCCAGATCGATTCCATCTGCAATTCGAGTGGCGGCAGCAATGAATGTCTCCATGAAAAACTGGAAGTCATGTCTCCTGGTATTGGCAACCTTGATCACTGCTAGCTTTTCCTCCTTGGCCTCCTTGCAGTGGACTCGAACTTGCGATAGATCTACGCCAGCACCATAGCAAGCAGATGACTTCTTCCACTCATGCACTCGTCTAGGGATCACATTGAGTCGAGTCATCAAAGACTTGAGGTCATTCTGGAGCGTCTCCCGTGGCAAAAGCGCTGAGTCAATCCGCGACACCGCAACCTTCAGGCGAGCAAGGTAGTTCGTAACACTGGCGATACGGGATTCCAGTAAGAGCACGTTCATGGAAGCTTCATCACCGACAGGGGAAAGGATGGGGTCCAGGCCTATCTCGATCCGCCAAGTTTCTTCCTCAAAGTTTTGACAGAATTCTACAAACACAAAGAAATAATGAGTCGATGGTTTTATGGTGAATCGACGATAGCTAAACAATCAGATAACGGAAAATACCTTCGAGCATAAGGAACAACTTCTTGGTGAGTGCCCCAGATAAGCCTCCAGGTCATTCCTCTTACGAGAAATGCCTTCAATCTTCTCATTCAAAGCAACTTTGTCTTTCTTCAGATGGGTCACTTCTTTGCTGGCTTCAGTGAGGGATGCCTTTGGCTTGGCGTTATCGTCCTCTAGTGCCCCGACTGAAGACAACTTCTTGTCGGCGAGTGCTGTCTTCTCCTGAGCCTACTTCTGCGTAGCTGCAAGGTCAAGGTCCTTCTATGCCAGAGCGTGCTTCATTTTCTCTGAAGAATATGCACTCGGGTCAGAGAGGAGAACAAAGAGATAGCTTGAGAGATGGTCAACATAGACAGTCGACAGGTCGTTACCTTCCATACCAACTACTTCTTCTTTAGCCTTTTTCAAATTTTGATTGGCCAGCTCCAAGTCAAGGTTGAGTTGTCTCTGCTTCTCCTCGAAATTGGCAAACTTGGAGATGAGCTCACAGGATTTCTGTAGTTAGCAAAAAGATATATCAATGGACAGTATCAAAGATTATTTGCTTCCGAGTGAAAGAACTCTAAGACTACTGTAGAATCAAACATTCAAGAGTAGTCTCGGGGACTACACCCTGTGGGTGCAATTAGCGTGCCCCCACTGGTTCAGATTCCACTCGACATGGTCCACCCAGACTGAGTGGAAGAGAAGAAAAAAATCTCAGACCCCAACCGACTGCCCGTAGTAGACCGCGGCCTCGGGGACTACACCTAGTGGGTGCACTCTGTGTGCCCCCACTGGTTCAGGTTCCACCCGACATGGTCCGCCCAGACCGAGTGGAAGAACTGAAGGATACGATATTTTTATCAAGGCCCCTGCTGAATCACACATTCGACGATGGCCTCGGGGACTACACCAAGTGGGTGCACTCTGCGTGCCCCCACTAGTTCAGGTTCCACTCGACATGGTCCGCCTAGACCGAGTGGAAGAACTAAAGGATAAGATATTTTTATCAAGGCCCCCGCCGAATCACACATTCGATGGCGGCCTCGGGGACTACACCCAGTGGGTGCACTCTGCGTGCCCCCACTAGTCCAAAAACTACAATCGACACAACCTAGTCGACTGGAAAAATTATTCGACATAAATTAAAACACCCAGTGGGTGTGCAGATGCGAAGTGAAGACTAACAGATGGACGCACAAAGAAGAGTTTTTTTCTTGGTAGCATATCCTCACAGAACAAGCGTCAAGATAGGAGTTCAGTCAGAAATCAACTTACCTAGACATTGGCTCAGAGGGCTACACTGGCATCATAAGTAGCTTGACTATTCTCATGCACAGTCTTCACCCGCTCCATCATCAGGCCCGCTTGGCGTATAGCTTCTACAGCGGCGCTTGCCTGGTCCTCCGGGACATGATGGATGGTTAAGAACGGAGTCGGCGGTTCAGTCGTGGCAGCCTGAGAATCCGAGGCGTTATGTTGAACAGATGAAGCAGGGACAGGCACAGTCGATGATGAAGGGCATTCACTTGACTGGAACAACAAAGGTGACAGAAGTCCGGTTCGCATCTCCAGGCTGTTGAACCACTGGCTCCGTCACCGGCACCGATTGAGACGTTTGGCCAGCAGATGCCTTCTTGCTCGAAGCCTTGCCCCTCCTTCCCATGGCCCTCTGCGGCACGTCTTCGTCATCATCCGGAAGTTCAATGACATTGGGTGGAGCTGCAAAGCAATCGTTTACAGAAGTTCACTCGATCGTCAAAAGAGCAGATTAAGTAATGACAAAATGACAAAGGGTTATACCTGCATGAGAGGTGACCGTGTCTTCCATCTCCTCATCATCGTAATCTTGGTAAATAGAGGTCCTAGAGGCGGCACTACAAATTTCAGAATTCACTCGGTCAAAACAAGAAAGTGAGTCGACCAAAGTTTGAATCATGCAAAAACTAAAGAGTTGGGCTCAGCAATTACCCAGAAGCGATGGGGACATACACTTTAATCTTGGGCAGAGCCTTCCGGGGCTTTGACGTCACGACTTTGGGCTGCTTAGGAGCTTTTTCAGTCGGCACACGAGAAGATGTCTAGGTACGCTTTGGAGGCTGTCTAGTCGGAGGAGTCTTTTTGCCCCGAATACTTGCTGGATCCTGCCTCTGTTTGGAGCGCCTCTCTGTGCGAGGCAGAGAGTTGACTTCCTCACCACTGCTCGAGTCCTCACTCTCCTTGTCTCCTCCTCCGTCAGAGTGCCAGTCGCCGTTGTCACCCCCACTCGCCTCTCCCTCCTACTCCTGCTCTCCGTTGGGCATCGAGTACATTTCAGTAAAGATCTGCAAAGGATAGAGTCGAGTGGATATTAATCAGTTTGAAGAGCTAGCACATATCAGAGCAAAATACACTCGGAAGGAAAGAATTGAACCTTGTCGGGTTCAGTGGTGTTGTCAAGTGGAGGAACCCTTCTGGACCCCCTAGGGTTGTCCTTATTCCTAGTGATGCCTTGTAACCACAGCTCCGCCGTCTCCTCGTTGACTTCCTATGGGTGGATTCAAGTGTTGTCCTCAACGCCCGAGTACATCCACAATGGATGGTCACGAGCTTGGAGCAGTTGAATGCGTCGACTCAGAAATGCTTCTAACAAATCCATGCCAGTCACCCCATCGCGGACAAGTTGGACCACTCGCTCAACCAGCATAGCAACCTCCTCTTTCTCCGCATGAGTCACTCTCAATGGATAAGGCTTCTCGACTCGCTCAGTGGAAAACGGAGGGAGACCGGTCGACTGACCTGGGGTCGGTTCATCCTTACAATAGAACCAGCTCGACTGCCACCCCCTGACTGACTCGGGAAGGATCAGGGCGGGGAAAGTGCTTTTGTTTCTCATTTGGATCCCTAAACCCCACGCATTTGGATCACATGAGTTCTCTCATCACTCGGATTGGACTTTTTTACCCACTAAGAGCGGCAGGTGAAAATGTGTTTGAAGAGGCCCCAGTGCGATCGACAACCCAGAAAGTTCTCTCACATGGACACATAGGCAGCCAAGTATGTGTTAATGTTGGGGAAAAAGTAATGAAGTTGTGCTCTGAAGAAATTCAGAAAACCACAGAAGAAAGGATGGGGGCAAAGAAAAACCGCGGTTGACGTGGGTCGCAAGAAGGACGCACTCACCCTCTTGCGGTCGTGGCTCGGTCTCGTCCCCCAGAAGCCGCCAAGACTCGTGGGCGATCAGCCCTGCGTCAACCAGATCCTCCCTGTTTTCTTTCAAGATGGTCAACCGGATCGAGTCGTCTTGGATCCAGCCGCTCGGCAGAGCGGATCTCGACGACGACCCGCCCCGGGTCGTCTTCTTCCCCTTCGCCTTTGCCGTCGCTTTCTTCGCGCCCTCCAGAGCGGCGGTCTTGTCCTTCCCCATTGTAGTGGAGTGGGCTCGATCTGGGCGGCAGCGCCTGATAACCCACAAGTATAGGGGATCAATTGTAGCCTCTTTCTATAAGTAAGAGTGTCGAACCCAACGAGGAGCTAAAGGCAGAACAAATAATCCCTCAAGTTCTATCGACCACCGATACAACTCTACGCACGCTTAACGTTCACTTTACCTAGAACAAGTATGAAACTAAAAGTACTTTGTTGGTGTTTTTGTATAGGTTTGCAAGATAATAAAGATTACATAAATAAAAAGTAGGGGCTGTTTAGATAAATACACAAGTAAGTTAGTTTTAGTAAAGAGCTTTTGGTTATGAGGAAGTTATTTGTCCCTAGTCAATCGATAACTAGACCGGTAATCATTATTGCAATTTTATTTGAGGGAGAGGGATAAGCTAACATACTTTCTCTACTTGGATCATATGCACTTATGATTGGAACTCTAGAAAGCATCCGCAACTACTAAAGATCATTAAGGTAAAACCCAACCATAGCATTACAGCATCAAGTCCTCTTTATCCCATACGCAACAACCCCCTTACTCGGGTTTGTGTTTCAGTCACTCACGCAACCCACTATAAGCGAATCATGAACGTATTGCAACACCCTACAACGGGGATCCCTCATGCTTGCGTGACACGGAGAGCACCATAGGACAGCACCAATAGTAAAACATGCAACTCAAACCAATCTTGATCATCAAATAGCCCATAGGACAAAACGGATCTACTCGAACATCATAGGATAGCCATACATCATTGGGAAATAATATATAGCGTTGAGCACCATGTTTAAGTAGAGATTACAGCGGGTAAGAGAGAGGTTACACCGCTGCATAGAGGTGGGAAGAGTTGGTGATGATGGCGGTGAAGTTCTTCGTGAAGATTGCGGTGATGATGATGGCCACGGCAGCGTTCCGGTGCCACCGGAAGAGAAGGGGAGAGGGGGGCCTTCGTCTTCTTCTTCCTTGACCTCCTCCCTAGATGGGAGAAGGGTTTCCCCTCTGGTTCTTGGCTTCCATGGCGTGGGAGGGGCGAGAGCCCCTCCGAGATTGGATCTGTCTCTCTGTCTCTCTCTATTTCTGCGTTCTTAGATTCTACCCTTTCACCGTTTCTTATATTCCCGGAGATCCGTAACTCCGATTGGGCTGAAATTTTAACACGGTCTCTATCCAGATATTAGCTTTCTTGCAGCGAAATAAGGGCACCAACCGACTTACGGGGTGGCCACGAGGGTCAGGGGCGCGCCCAGAGGGGTGGGGCGCGCCCCCCTGCCTCGTGCCTCCCTCGGGCATCGTCTCGCGTGGATTTTTCTTCCCAAAAATCATATATATTCCAAAAAAATCTCCATCAGTTTTCATCCCGTTTGGACTCCGTTTGATATGGATATTCTGTGAAACAAAAACATGTAACAAACAGGAACTGGCACTGGATCAATATGTTAGTCCCAAAAATAGTATAAAAAGTTGCCAAAAGATTATGAAAGTTGTAGAATATTGGCATGGAACAATCAAAAATTATAAATACAACAGAGATGTATCAGCATCCCCAAGCTTAATTCCTTCTCGTCCTCGAGTAGGTAAATGATAAAAAAGATAATTTTTGATGTGGAATGCTACCTAGCATAATCTTGATCATGTAATCTAATCATGGCATGAATATTAAGACACGAGTGATTCAAAGCAATAGTCTACCATTTGACATAAAAATGATGATACTTCAAGCCTACTAATAACATGGCCAAAGAAAGTTATCCCTACAAAATCAAATGGTCTCGCTATGCTCCATCTTCACCACACAAAATATTCACATCATGCACAACCCCGATGACAAGCCAAGCAATTGTTTCATACTTTTGACGATCTCAAACCTTTTCAACTTTCACGCAATACATGAGCGTGAGCCACACTATAGGTGGAATAGAATGGTGGTTCTGGAGAAGACAAAAAGGAGGAGATAGTCTCACATCAACTAGGCGTATCAACGGACTATGGAGATGCCCATCAATAGATATCAATGTGAGTGAGTAGGGATTGCCATGCAATGGATGCACTAAGAGCTATAAGTGTACGAAAGCTCAGACTGAAAACTAACTGGGTGTGCATCCAACTTGCTTGCTCATGAAGACCTCGGGCATTTGAGGAAGCCCATCATCGGAATATACAAGCCAAGTTCTATAATGAAAATTCCCACTAGTATATGAAAGTGATAACTTAAGAGACTCTCTATATGAAGAACATGGTGCTACTCTGAAGCACAAGTGTGGTAAAAGGATAGTAACATTGCCCCTTCTCTCTTTTTCTCTCATCATTTTTTGGTCCTTTTTTTCTTTATTATTATTTAAAAAAATAATTTTTTCGTCCGGAGTCTCATCCCGACTTGTGGGGGAATCATAGTCTCCATCATCCTTTCCTCACTAGGGCAATGTTCTAATAAAGATGATCATCACACTTTTATTTACTTACAGCTCGATATTACAACTCGATACTAGAACAAAGATATGACTCTATATGAATGCCTCCGGTGGTGTACCGGGATGTGCAATGATCTGGCATAGCAATGACATCAAAAAACAGACAAGCCATGAAAACATCATGCTAGCTATCTTACGATCATGCAAAGCAATATGACAATGAATTCTCAAGTCATGTATATGATGATGATGGAAGTTGCATGGCAATATATCTCGGAATGGCTATGGAAATGCCATGATAGGTAGGTATGGTGGCTGTTTTGAGGAAAGTATATGGTGGGTTTATGGTACCGGTGAAAGTTGTGCGGTACTAGAGAGGCTAGCAATGGTGGAAGGGTGAGAGTGCGTATAATCCATGGACTCAAGATTAGTCATAAAGAACTCACATACTTATTGCAAAAGTCTATTATATATCGAAACAAAGTACAATGCACATTCTTCTAGGGGGGATAGATTGGTAGGAAAAGACCATCGCTCGTCCCCGACCGCCACTCATAAGGAAGACAATCAATAAATAAATCATGCTCCGACTTCATCACATAACGTTTCACCATATGTGCATGCTACGGGAATCACAAACCTCAACACAAGTATTTCTACTAATCCACAACTACCCACTAGCATGACTCTAATATCACCATCTTTATATCGCAAAACTATTGCAAGGAATCAAACATATCATATTAAGTGATCTACAAGTTTTATGTAGGATTTTATGACTAACCATGTGAATGACCAATTCCGGTCATCTCTCTAAATAGATATAAGTGAAGCAAGAGAGTTTAATTCTTTCTACAAAAGATATGCCCACGCTATAACAAATATAAGTTAAGCAAAAGAGCATTCTACAAATGGCGGTTTTCTATGTAAAGGGAAACAAGCAATCCAAACTTCAAATGATATAAGTGAAGCACATGAAGCATTCTATAAAGCCATACTCAAAAGACATAAGTGAAGTGCATAGAGCATTCTATAAATTAACCAAGGACTATCTCATACCAGCATGGTGCATAAAATAAAAGTGAAAACTAAATGCAAAACACGCTCCAAGATTGCACATATCGCATGAACGAAACGAATCCGAAAACATATCGATACTTGTTGAAGAAAGAGGGGATGCCTTCCGGGGCATCACCAAGCTTAGACGCTTGAGTCTCCTTGAATATTTACTTGGGGTGACTAGGGCATCCCCAAGCTTTAGCTCTTGCATCTCTTCCTTCTTCTCATATCGATACCTTCTCGATCATCGAACACTTCATCCACACAAAACTTCAACAGAAAACCCGGTAAGATCCGTTAGTATAATAAAGCAAATCAATACTCTAAGTACTGTTGTAAACCAATTCATATTTTGTTTTTGCATTATATCTACTGTAGTATAACTTTTCCATGGCTTAATCCACTGATATAATTCGATAGTTTCATCAAAACAAGCAAACTATGCATCAAAAAACAGAATCCGTCTAAAACAGAACGGTCTGTAATAATCTGAACATTCACCATTCTTCTGATACTTGAAAAATTCTGCCAATATTAGGGAAAAAATAATTTGTATGGAAAGACAGTGCAAAAAGAATGAGAACAATTTGACGTTCCAGTAAAAAATGTAAAATCGTGCACTACAGCCAAAGTTTCTGTCCTTCATCGTACAAACCAACAAACAAAGTAAACATCCTAAAGGCAAACCCTAGCACATTATTTTTATAATACAATGGAATTGTACAAGGGGATAATTATTTTTGTTGAAAAGTTCCTGTAATCAAGATTCACAAAGTTTCCGTGAGCATGAACAAAGTTCAAGGCTAGCTCCCACTTCAACAATGCTTGTCTCTCTCACTTTCACTTTCCTTTTTGAATTTTTTTTGGGTTCCCCACTTTATTTTTGTTGTTTTTAAACTATATGAAAGCACTCAACAGAAATAAATGACTCTC
Source organism: Triticum aestivum (assembly GCF_018294505.1). NCBI lineage: Eukaryota > Viridiplantae > Streptophyta > Magnoliopsida > Poales > Poaceae > Triticum > Triticum aestivum. Next base: position 330,577,722 of record NC_057803.1, read on the forward strand.
TAAAACTTCTGGGTTGTCTCCCTGGCAGCGCTTTCTTTAAAGCCATTAAGCTAGGAATATAGTGCTCAAGTAATGGATCCACCCAGATCCCAAGGTATATCAAAGCCAATTCTAATTAACAATGATTTGTAATTTAGTAGCGAGAACAAAGTAACATATATCATGTAACAACGAAGTCTAACTCTCTTCCTATGCATCGGCATGTCATAAAACAACAATTCATGCACACATAATAAAGGCCAATGCATAGTATAAACAGTTTCTTGCAATTTTATCGTATTGGAAACATAGATAGGTGGAGATATAGTTCCTCTCTCATAATAATTGCAAGTAGGAGCAGAAAGCACATGCATATTATATCTATCAAAATCATCATGTGTAGTAGTAAAAGGCAACCCATCAATATAATCCTTAATAAGCACAAACTTCTTCGATATAGTGTAGTTTGGAGAATTCAAAAAGATAATAGGACTATCATGTGTGGGTGCAATAGCAACAATTTCATGTTTAACATAAGGAACTATAGCAAGTTCATCTCCATAAGCATAATTTATATTGGCATCTAGTCCACAAGCATAGCAAGCATCATCAAAAAGGTATATTTCAAAAGAATCAACGGGATCGTAGCAATTATCATAGCATTCATCCTTCGGTAAGCACGAAGGGAAATTAAACAATGTATGAGTTGAAGAGTTACTCTCATTAGAAGGTGGGCATGGGTGATCAATCTGCTCATCCTCCTTTTGTTCTTCGCTCTCCTCCTCATCTTTTTCATCCAATGAGCTCACATTTTCGTCAATTTCTTCTTCCATAGATTCCTGCAAAACATTAGTCTCTTCTTGGACAGCGGAGACTTCCTCCATAAACGCATCAATGTCAAAATTGTATTCATAATTCTCATAACAATATTTAAGGATATCTAAATTATCAGGTCTATAAACAACATCATAAAGATTTTCATATTCTTTGAACATAGATTGAATTTCATAAGCACCCATAAAAGCAACAAATTCTTCTATTTGTTCCACATCATAGTAGTCATATATACCTCTAGCATAAGAAGCCAAAGTTTCATTATCATTAAATTTGCATAAAAAGGGAAGGTGTGGAACCTTCATCCTAGAGCAACAAGTATAATCATATCTCAAGCATAGTTGCCTAGCATACCATTTCAACATATAAATTTGATCCCATAATAGTTTCCCTTTTTTAGTCAAGCGATAATCCCTAAAGTATTCACGTTGATCCAACGTGTCTCCCATTACCAAATTGAATGGGGTTTTCTCTGGATTATCAAAATAGTACATAATATCTATCACATAACAAGCATCAAGGGTTTTAGGAGGTTCCCCATCTCCATGAGTAGCAGGTACACCTATATTTTGGTATTTCATGTTCCATATCCATAACTAAAGATAGAGAACAACTTGGAAAGGCAAATAAAAATTACTTAGTGATAAAGAAAACAAGCACACACGAGAATATTTACCCCATGCTATAACTCCCCGGCAACGGCGCCAGAAAAAGGTCTTGATAACCCACAAGTATAGGGGATCAATTGTAGCCTCTTTCGATAAGTAAGAGTATCGAACCCAATGAGGAGCTAAGGGCAGAACAAATAATCCCTCAAGTTCTATCGACCACCGATACAACTCTACACACGCTTAACGTTCACTTCACCTAGAACAAGTATGAAACTAAAAGTACTTTGTAGGTGTTGTTGGATAGGTTTGCAAGATAATAAATATTACGTAAATAAAAAGTAGGGGCTGTTTAGATAAAGACACAACTAAGTTAGTTTTAGTAAAGAGCTTTTTGTTACGAGAAAGTTATTTGTCCCTAGGCAATCGATAACTAGACCGGTAATCATTATTGCAATTTTATTTGAGGGAGAGGCATAAGCTAACATACTTTCTCTACTTGGATCATATGCACTTATGATTGGAACTCTAGCAAGCATCCGCAACTACTAAAGATCATTAAGGTAAAACCTAAACATAGCATTAAAGCATCACGTCCTCTTTATCCCATAGGCAACAACCCCCTTACTCGGGTTTGTGTTTCAGTCACTCACGCAACCCACTGTAAGCGAATCATGAACGTATTGCAACACCCTATAGCGGGGATCCCTCACGCTTGTGCTACACGGAGAGCACCATAGGACACCACCAATAATAAAACATGCAACTCAAAGAAATCTTCATCATCAAATAGCCCATAGGACAAAACGGATCTACTCAAACATCATAGCATAGCCATACATCATTGGGAAATAATATATAGCGTTGAGCACCATGTTTAAGTAGAGATTACAGCGGGTAAGAGAGAGGTTACACCACTGCAGAGAGGGGGAAGAGTTGGTGATGATGGCGGAGAAGTTGTTGGTGAAGATTGCGGTGATGATGATGGCCACGGCAGCATTCCGGCGCCACCAGAAGAGAAGGGGAGAGGGGGCCCCTTCGTCTTATTCTTCCTTGACCTCCTCCCTAGATGGGAGAAGGGTTTCCCCTCTAGTCCTTGGCGTCCATGGCGTGGGAGGGGCGAGAGCCCCTCCGAGATTGGATATGTCTCTCTGTCTCTCTCTGTTTCTGTGTTCTCAGATTCTACTCTTTCACCGTTTCTTATATTCCCGGAGATCCATAACTCCGATTGGGCCGAAATTTTAACACGATCTCTATCTGGATATTAGCTTTCTTGTGGCGAAAGAAGGGCACCAAACGCCTTACGAGGTGGCCACAAGGGTGAGGGGCGCACCCAGGGGGTGGGGCGCGCCCCCTGCCTCGTGCCTCCCTCGGGCACCGTCTCGCGTTGATTTTTCTTCCCAAAAATCATATATATTCCAAAAAAATCTCCGGAAGTTTTTATCCCATTTGGACCCCGTTTGATATGGATATTCTGCGAAACAAAAAACATGCAACAAACAAGAACTGGCACTGGGCACTGGATCAATATGTTAGTCCCAAAAATAGTATAAAAAGTTGCCAAAAGTATATGAAAGTTGTAGAATATTGGCATGGAATAATCAAAAATTATAGATACGACTGAGACGTATCAGCGCTGGGAGCAGAGGCGAAAGCAATGGGTAGCGTAGGAAGGAGGAGGAGAATGGGGCGCACGGTGCAAAGGCATCGGCCTCGGCACCTTATATGGCCTCGTTCCTTGAGTGGCTGACCGATGGACCCAGGCGATCCTGTCAAATCCCACAACAGGCGTGCGCATAGTACTTGGCGAAAAAGGTGGTGCGGGGATCGAGGCGCGCCTGCCTAATCTGCTCCGATTACCACAGCCCTCTCCGCCCCGCACACTTCCCCAAATTTGGAATCCCGCCAGATCCTGAAACAGCAGGGCAGTCAATCATATCGAAGATTTGATGCAACACTAGCAGTCGAAACTCATCAGTAGAAATATCACTCGACAATCTTTGAATGGCCCAAGGCAACTGAAAATGAGGTCGAAGCTGTTGCATGGTTCACCAAACCAGTAGTATGCTTCCGCATCATAAAGGTTGGGTCAGAACCATCATCAACTCTATTTTTCCACTCGAACCCAGAACCATTCGGGGGCTAATGACGATGTCGTGCACCTAGAGTAGGGCAATAGACCTAATCTAAGAACCCCTCCCAAGGACACTGCCCTATAGTCAAAGATAGTCAAAGGATAGCAGATTCTACCGACTGGTGTCACCTCAACACATGCACACTCGACCAACATATCCACTCGGATATCCCAATTCCATTCGACTAGTACATCATCACTCGACCATACAGGAACCACTCGGAGTATAGAAGGCCTAAAGTCACTCCAGGTAGCAATGGTCAGGCATTCACCCCGCAGCATTAATGATCAGTTATATGACTTAATTACTGGCGTTACTAGTAACGCCTCATCTTTATGTATATTGAACCCGGTCGGTGTCAAAACCAGCGGACCTTGGGTAGGGGGTCCCGAATTGTGCGTCTAAGGTTGATGGTAACAGCAGATAGGGGACACGAAGTTTTACCCAGGTCCGGGCCCTCTAGATGGAGGTAATACCCTACGTCCTGCTTGATTGATATTGATGAATACGAGTATTACAAGAGTTGATCTACCACGAGATCGTAATGGCTAAACCCTAGAAGTCTAGCCTGTATGACTAAGGTATTGAGTATATCCTTTCCGGACTACACCCTCCGGTTTATATAGACGCCGGGGGGGTCTAGGGTTACATAGAGTCGGTTACATAAGAGGGAATCTCCATAGTTGTTCGCCAAGCTTGCCTTCCACGCCAAGGAGAGTCCCATCCGGACACGGGTACAGTCTTCGATCTTCATGTCCTTACAGCCCATCAGTCCGGCCCATAGATAATAAGTCGGACAGCTGAGGACCCCTTAGTCTAGGACTCCCTCAGTAGCCCCTGAACTTGGTTTCAATGACAAGGTATCTAGCGCATAGTGTTGTCTTCAGCATTGCAAGGTGGGTTCCTCCTTCTGAACTCCCAAATAGTCTCCAGATGAATTGATCATGTCCGGACCTGTAACACACACCGCACACAACTGTAGAGAGAATATAATAACACCCAAGTCCAATCTGCTGACAGCTTTTAGTAATGCAACGTCACGCCTATCCGGTCATAATTTCGAACCGTTTTTCGCCCCACGTTTCGAGATGCGATTGTCACTGGCACGTCTTGTCAAAGCAGAGATCGTGTCCCCTTATTACATGATTCTCATCAATACGGGTGTGGGTAACCCAACCGCGCCATTTACATAGCCCTTGGGAGCAAGCGAATTTTAAGGTGAATGGGGGTGGCGTTTGATATTCACCATCCTTATAAGGAGATAAGATTCCCCTTTATTCTCCCATGCTTTCTTCCTGCCTCTCCGCTCTTGAGCTCCAATGCCCAAGTCCTCATTTGTTCCCATTCAAACAAACACCCAACCTCGTCCGGATCCAGAGCCGGTGGCAAGTGGATGGCGTCCTCCGTTAAGAGGAAAAATATAGACGAGCTCCGAGAGGACGGATACCTGGCCAAGGAGATCGTTTACCGACTTCTGGCCAAGGGACAGATCATCTCAACCCGAGCCTCATGAGAGAGTGGTGTTCCTCACGCATTTTGTCTGCGGGTTGGGATTCCCTCTCCACCAATTTGTCCGCGGACTGATGTTTTGTTATGGGCTAGATTTCCATGATCTAGCCCCCAACTTTATCCTCAACATCTCGACTTTTATAGTCGTGTGTGAGGCCTTTCTCTGCATCCCACCTCATTTTGGCCTATGGCTGAAGACCTTCAATGTGAAGCCGAAGGTGGTGAGCGGTCAATAGGCAGAGTGCGGAGGAGCTATGTTGGGTAAGATGCCCAAGGTCACCTGGCTCGAAGGTTCTTTCATGGAAACGATGAAGGGGTGGTAGTCGGGGTGGTTCTACATCACCGAGCCGTGTGACATCAACTGGACGGCGGCCCCCAAATTCCGATCCGGAGCTCCGATGCGGCTCACCTCCTGGCAAGAGAAGGGCCTAACCTGGGGTTCTCCGGGCGAGCTGACAGGGCTCCAGACATGTCTCCAGAACATGATATCCAACAGGATCAAGCTTGTCAATGTGATCCAGGTTATGCTCATCCGCTGGATCATCCCGTGCCAACACCGGACTTGCTATTTGTGGGAATTCGATCCAGCCAAGCATCAGACACTACTTGAGCTCTTCGGCACAACGCACGAGGATTTCTGGAAAGTGCTTTTCAAGGCCGGCGAGACGCCACCGCCTACAACCGGGGATCGTGGGCTTAGCTCAAAGTGCCAAGCTAATTCGGTAAGTTCTTTCACACACTCAAGGCATAATCTTTACCAGCGCATTGTGAGAAAGAAGTCTAAGATCTCCTATCAATTTTTTTCCTTATACATAGCGAGGCGGATTAACTGTCCAGCCCCGCTACCCGAAGACGAAGAGACCCCACTCCTGACGAATATGTTGTTCCCGGCGCCTTATGAAGTGCCAGAGAAGAAGACCAAGAAGGCGGCCAAGGGGACCAGGAGTGGCCTTCGACGAAAGGATACTTCAGACCTGTCGTCCGGAGACAAGACTGACCCTTTGGTCGCTGAAGACGAGGAGGAGGAAGAAGACAACTCCCCCCTGAGAGGGGGAAGAAAAGGGTGGCCTCCACGAACCTGGAGGTGAAGGCACCCAAGAGGGGGAAGGGCTCTCTCGCAGATAACTCCGCGTGGGATGTCGATAGCAGCCTAGAGTGAATGCCCCGGACCAAGCCTCGGGCCGCTTCATGAGTACCAAAGACCTTATGCTCGTCCAAATGTATGGCCCTTCCCCTTTGCCATATTAATATGTTTAATTTATGCTATTGCAGTCCAGCCCGCGACAATTCTCCGCAATCCTTGACAGAGGGATCGCTAGATTCGAAGGAGATGGCTAGCATATCGCCGCCACCTGCTCACTCTGCCTCGCCCAAAGGCGATGACGAGGTGGTGTCCCGAAGAGCCTTTCCCGATCAAGGAGAGGCTACGGAGATCGCCAGGGCGGCATCCAAGGATGACTCCACGGCCGCCAGACACATGGGGGAAGAAACCCCATGGGGACTGATGGTGGGGGCCGAGTTCCATTCCACCCTCAGTCGGATATCATTCCAGAGACCTATACAGCTCCGGAGTCCGGTGAACTACCTTCCCCGAAAGGGGGGTGCGCCTGTTCCGCTGGTGGCCTCCGTCCAACCGGAGGCGCCGGATGATCTGCTAGAAGCACTGCAAGGTGCTTCCATTGTAGATGAACACCATGTCCTCATGGGTACGTGATCACAAAGGTTTAGTCTACCAGAAGCGGGCTGACCGAAGCCTGCACTAGCCTTTTAACAGGCTTTGAGGTAATTACAGCGTAGACAGTAGCCCCTGATGCTCTGTTCGGTGTCCGGAAAGAAAAGCAGGCGGAGGTCTCTGAACTAAAGCAGAGCTTGGAGCGGGCCGAGGAGGAGCTCAGCCTTGTGAAGAAGCAGCTGGAGTATAGCCAAGGTATGAAGTAACCTGTGGGTGTATGTTAGGAAAGATGAATACTTCGTGCTGACTAAAGTGTCATGGACTATGCTAGGGGCCACGACCGAGGTGGCGGCCCTAAAGAAGGCATTAGCCGAGGCTGAGGACAAAGCGGCCAAGGAACATGTTGTACGCGAAAAGCACGAGGCCCGGGGCAGGGAGGTTCAGCAAGAGCTTCAGGATGTCGTCTAGCAGTACGAGTCCCTGGAGCATGATTCTAAGACGTAGGTGTCCGAACTTGTGAAGGCCTGCCAGAGCGGACAAGAGGCTCGAGCCGAGGCCAAGAGCGCCCTGCAGGAACTCCAGGCAGCTAAGAAGATTGCGGCGGGTAAGGCTTTCATTATGCAAAACAAGCCTGTGAAGGAAATGATCCTTTTACTTACCTGAATTTGGTGCTCTACACGGGCGTTTACGGATTTACCGCGCAACATATCCGATGCTGCTGAATTCTATCGAGCCGAGGAAGGGAGTTCAACGGAGAAGTTTTTCTGGTCTCAATATTTTGGACCAGAACATCCGGTATCCTTCAGCGACCAGCTGAAATAGTTGGTCGAGCTACACAAGGCGGCCGAGCTGGCCATGAGGGGCCTGATAGTCCAGCTATGGCCTGCCACGCCGGTACCCAGCAGCTACTTCGGGCTGGTGAAGTGGCTTGTTAGTGCCTGCCCGCAGCTGGAGGTTGTGAAACGGTCGGTCTGTATTGAGGGTGCCCGAATGACCTTTGCTCATTCCAAGATGTGGTGGGCGAAGATGGACGCCGTCGAGCTGACCAAGGGGCCACCGAGCGCTATTTTGCGGATGTCCTAGAGGGGTCTCATATTGTAGCCACGCAGTGTGGGCAGGACATTATTTTCTAATGAATACACTCGTAGTGTGTCTTTTATGATGACAACAAATCCGCTTTGTGATATAATTTATGTTTTGATTGTGTCCTCCTGTGCGGCCGTGTTATTTGAAATCTGAGTTGGCCAGTCATCGGCTTCTGCCCTCATGTAGGTAGTACGAAGGTGTTCAGGATGGTATCTAAAAAATCTTGATCCAATTGTATGGTCCTTGAAGGAGTTGTTTAGCGCATGAACCAGGCAACCAGAGTATACGGCTTGAACGCCCTCACTTAGCCATAGGAGTTTTATAATAAAACATAGACGCAGCCCCTGGTACATGAACTAGAGTGCTGCCAGCATCTCATCAGGAAGTACCATCCTTCGCAAAATGCGAAAAAACATCCAACGATTTGAGACCTCCGAACTGCTGACCGTCTCTCACGGCATCATGACAGTCAGTTTTCGGCTTTCTCTACTGAGGTGCTCATCTGGTTTAGACCAGGGCAGAATCGCAGTAGTTCTCCCTTTACTACCCTAGCCGATGTAGCGGAACGTATGATAACAAGCATAGGAGCTGGGCAACCCAATTATTGACCAAAGACATGATTCGGAGCCAATGCATATAATGCTAAATTTGGGGTGCCGAACTATACTTACAAGAAATGTCCGGACTTTTGTTGCCGTAATGTGGGGTGCTATAAAGTCCCTGGCAAACATCAAAATGTACTAAAAAAGTGTACGGGTGCTACTTGATGGGGTTATCCACAGGGAAACTGAAAAATAAAGAAAAGAGAGAAAGAAAACAGAAAAGATGTAAAGGTAAAAAGCTGGGGTCCTACGCTCCAGCTACAAACTGTTTTCAATGTAATGTAATTAGTACGTCAAGGCGCATTGATACAAGTAGTGGAATAAGCAACAGGCTATTCAACATGTCGAAAACAGGGAAGAGCTGCATGTGGGTCCTGGAAGACAGGTAGAGTTATCGTTAACGAAATCACCTAAAAAGTACCCGTATGTCTGCGCTCCTCGCCATCTTGTTGTGTTTGTCCTTCAAGAGGACTGATAACCAGACCACCCGATGGGGTCTGTGGGATTAAAACCTGAAATAAGACAAGCAAAAGTGAAAGTATATGTGTATCCGATGTCGGTTGAGCCGTGCCGTGGATCACAAGCTATTTATGCCTCCATCGATGCCCATGGAATTTTGAGTGCGTATTTATGTATGTGGGGCACGCATGACACCGCTTGATCGGGACTGAGATGGAGGCTGAATTGCTAGTCGAGCTCCTGACGAGCTGAGCTCTCCCGCTGCAAAGTAGTCCGGACCCTCTTAAGGGTGTCCGAGGGCTCAGCATCCGAATGAAGGTTCTGCTTGAGAAGGCCGCTTTGTACTTCTGCTGCTAGGGTGGCTGTGTGCTCTTCTGTACGTAGAGAGCGTTCCGTATTGCCATTGACTATTATGACACCACGTGGGCCGGGCATCTTGAGTTTGAGATAAGCATAGTGTGGCACTGTGTTGAATCGAGCAAACGCAGGTCGACCGAGCAGTGCATGATAGCCGCTACGGAATGGGACGATATCGACGACTAACTCCTTGCTTCAGAAGTTGTCCGGAGATCCGAAGAGAACCTCTAATGTGATTGAGCCCGTACAACGGGCCTCTATGCCTAGAATGACTCCTTTAAAGGTAGTCTTTGTAGGCTTGATCCTTGATGGGTTAATGCCCATTTTTCGCACTGTATCCTGGTAAAGCAGATTCAGGCTGCTACCGCCGTCCATAAGGACATGAGTCAGGTCGAACCCATCAATTATCGGGTCTAAGACCAATGCTATTGAGCCTTTGTGACGGATACTAGTCGGGTGATCCCAGCGATCAAAAGTGATCGGGCATGATGACCATGGATTGAATTTTGGGGCGACTGGCTCTATCGCGTAGACGTCCCTGAGCGCACGCTTGTGCTCCCTCTTGGGGAGTGGGTAGCATATATCATGTTTCCCGTTTTGGCCTGAGGGGTAAACTTCTTCTGTCCCCCTGTGTTCGGTTGTCGTGGCTCTTCGTCATCATCCTCGCTTTGCGATCCCTTTTCCCTGTTCTCGGCGTTTAATTTGCTGGCCTATTTGAAAACCCAGCACTCTCTATTTGTATGATTAGGAGGCTTTTCGGGGGTTCCATGAATCTGGCACGAACGATCAAGTATGTGGTCCAAGTTGGATTTGCCTGAATTGTTCTTTTGGAACGGCTTCTTTCGCTGACCGGACTTAGAGCCGCTGAATCCGGCGTTGACTGTTGTATCATCGGTGTTGTCACTATAGTTTTGGCGCTTGTATATATTGCGTCGAGACTTGTCTTTGTTGTTTTTAACTTTAGGGGTGCCGGCGTCGCTTGCATTGTTTTTGCTATGGGCCAACCAACTGTCCTCGCCCGCACAAAAGCGGGTCACGAGTGCCGTCAGGGATGCCCTGGATTTTGGCTTTTCTTGGCCGAGGTGGCGAGCGAGCCATTTGTCGCAGATGCTATGCTTAAAAGCTGCTAGAGCTTCGACATCTGGATAGTTGACAATTTGGTTCTTTTTAGTTAAGAACCTTGTCCAGAATTTCCCGGGGGACTCTCCGGGCTGTTGAACTATATGGCTTAAGTCATCAACGTCCGGAGGTCGAACATATGTACCTTGGAAGTTATCGAGGAAAGCCTCTTCCAACTCCTCCCAGCTGCCAATGGAATTTTTAGGCAGACTGTTTAGCCAATGCCGAGCCGGCCCTTTGAGTTTTAGAGGGAGGTATTTTATGGCATGGAGGTCATCTCTGCGAGCCATATGAATTTGGAGAATGAAGTCCTCGATCCATACCGCGGTGTCCGTGGTTCCATCATATGATTCTATGTTCACGGGCTTGAATCCTTCTGGGAATTCGTGATCCAGGACCTCATCCGTGAAGCAATGAGGAAGTGTGGGGCCTCTGTATCGGGCCGTATCGTGGCGCGGCTCTGATAGAGTCTGTCTACGGTATTCAACCTGCCCATGACTGGGTTTGTCACGTCCGGATAGGTGACCATTGTCGTGTGTCGAGGCGTGTCCTCGCGATCCGTAGATTGATCTGGTGTGTCCTGCTTTATTGTTTAGTGTCTGCCGGAGGTCATATGTATGGTCGTGGGCTAATTTGAAGGAAATATGCCCTAGAGGCAATAATAAAGTTATTATTTATTTCCTTGTATCATGATAAACGTTTATTACTCATGCTAGAATTGTATTAACCGGAAACATAATACATGTGTGAATACATAGACAAACAGAGTGTCACTAGTATGCCTCTACTTGACTAGCTCGTTGATCAAAGATGGTTATGTTTCCTAACCATAGACATGAGTTGTTATTTGGTTAACGGGATCACATCATTAGGAGAATGATGTGATTGACTTGACCCACTCCATTAGCTTAGCACTTGATCGTTTAGTTTGTTGCTATTGCTTTCTTCATCACTTATATATGTTCCTATGACTATGAGATTATGCAACTCCCGTTTACCAGAGTAACACTTTGTGTGCTACCAAACGTCACAATGTAAATGGGTGATTACAAAGGTGCTCTACAGGTGTCTCCGAAGGTATTTGTTGGGTTGGCGTATTTCGAGATTAGGATTTGTCACTCCGATTGTCGGAGAGGTATCTCTGGGCCCTCTCAGTAATGCACATCACTCAAGACTTGCAAGCATTGCAACTAATAAGTTAGTTGTGGGATGATGTATTACGGAATGAGTAAAGAGACTTGCCGGTAACAAGATTCAACTAGGTATTGAGATACCGATGATCGAATCTCGGGCATGTAACATACCGATGACAAAGGGAACAATGCATATTGTTATGCGGTCTGACCGATAAAGATCTTCGTACAATATGTAGGAGCCAATATGAGCATCCAGGTTACGCTATTGGTTATTGACCGGAGACGTGTCTCGGTCATGTCTACATAGTTCTCAAACCTGTAGGGTCCGCACGCTTAAAGTTCGGTGACGATCGTAATTAGGGTTTTTGTGTTTTGATGTACCGATGGTTGTTCGGTGTCCCCGATGTGATCACGGACATGACGAGGAGTCTCTAAATGGTCGAGACATAAAGATTGATATATTGGAAGCCTATATTTGGATATCGAAAACATTCCGGGTGAAATCGGGATTTTACCGGAGTACCGGGGGGTTACCGGAACTCCCCCAGGGGTTATTGGGCCTACATGGGCCCTAAGGGAGAAGAGGAGGTCCGGCCAGGGCAGGCCGCGTGCCCCCTCCCCCTAGTCCGAATAGGACAAGGAAGGGGGGCGGCGCCCCCCTTTCCTCTTTCTCCCTTCCCCCTTCCTTTTCCAACAAGGCAAGAGGGGGGAGTCCTACTCCCAGTGGGAGTAGGACTCCTCCAGGCGCACCCCTTGGGCCGGCCGCACCTCCCCCTCTCCCTCCTTTATATACGGGGGCAAGGGGGCACCCCATGACACACAAGTTGATCTTCGTGATCGTTCCTTAGCCGTGTGCGGTGCGCCCTTCCACCATATTCCACCTCGGTCATATCGTGGCGGTGCTTAGGTGAAGCCCTACGTCGGTAGAACATCATCACTGTCATCACACCATCGTGCTGACGAAACTCTCCCTCAAAACTTTGCTAGAACAGAGCTCGAAGGACGTCACCGAGTTGAACGTGTGCAGAACTCGGAGGTGTCGTACGTTCAGTACTTGGATCGGTCGGATCGGGAAGACGTACGACTACTTCCTATATGTTGTGTCAACGCTTCCGTTGCCGGTCTACGAGGGTACGTAGACAACACTCTCCCCTCTCATTGCTATGCATCACGATGATCTTGCGTGTGCGTCGGAAAATTTTGAAATTACTACGTTCCCCAACAGTGGTATCAGAGCCTAGGTTTTATGCGTTGATGTTATGCACGAGTAGAACACAAGTGAGTTGTGGGTGATATAAGTCATACTGCTTACCAGCATGTCATACTTTGGTTTGGCGGTATTGTTGGATGAAGCGGCCCGGACCAACATTACGCGTACGCTTACGCGAGACTGGTTCTACCGACGTGCTTTGCACACAGGTGGCTGGCAGGTGTCAGTTTCTCCAACTTTAGTTGAACCAAGTGTGGCTACGCGCGGTCCTTGCGAAGGTTAAAACAACACCAAATTGACAAACTATCGTTGTGGTTTTGATGCGTAGGTAAGAACGGTTCTTACTAAGCCCGTAGCAGCCACGTAAAACTTGCAACAACAAAGTAGAGGACGTCTAACTTGTTTTTGCAGGGCATGTTGTGATGTGATATGGTCAAGACATGATGCTAAATTTTATTGTATGAGATGATCATGTTTTGTAACCGAGTTATCGGCAACTGGCAGGAGCCATATGGTTGTCGCTTTATTGTATGCAATACAATCGCGTTGTAATGCTTTACTTTATCACTAAGCGGTAGCGATAGTCGTGGAAGCATAAGACTGGTGGGATGACAACGATGCTACGATGGAGATCAAGGTGTCGCACCGGTGACGATGGTGATCATGATGGTACTTCAGAGATGGAGATCACAAGTACAAGATGATGATGGCCATATCATATCACTTATATTGATTGCATGTGATGTTTATCTTTTATGCATCTTATCTTGCTTTGATTGACGGTAGAATTATAAGATGATACCTCACTAAATTATCAAAGTATAAGTGTTCTCCCTGAGTATGCACCGTTGCGAAAGTTCTTCGTGCTGAGACACCACGTGATGATCGGGTGTGATAGGCTCTACGTTCAAATACAATGGGTGCAAAATAGTTGCACACGCAGAATACTCAGGTTAAACTTGACGAGCCTAGCATATAACAGATATGGCCTCGGAACACGGAGACCGAAAGGTCGAGCGTGAATCATATAGTAGATATGATCAACATATTGATGTTCACCATTGATACTACTCGATCTCACGTGATGATCGGACATGGTTTAGTTGATTTGGATCACGTGATCACTTAGAGGATTAGCGGGATATCTTTCTAAGTGGGAGTTCTTAAGTAATATGATTAATTGAACTTAAATTTATCATGAACTTAGTACTTGATAGTATCTTGCTTGTCTATGTTTGATTGTAGATAGATGTCTCGTGATGTTGTTCCGTTGAATTTTAATGCGTTCCTTGAGAAAGCAAAGTTGAAATATGATGGTAGCAATTACACGGATTAGGTCCATAACTTGAGGATTATCCTCATTGCTGCACAGAAGAATTACGTCCTGGAAGCACCGCTAAGTGCCAAGCCTGCTGCAGGAGCAACACCAGATGTTATGAACGTTTGGAAGAGCAAAGCTGATGACTACTCGATAGTTCAGTGTCCCATGCTTTACGGCTTAGAATCAGGTCTACAATGATGTTTTGAACGTCATGGAGCATATGAGATGTTCCAGGAGTTGAAGTTAATATTTCAAGCAAATGTCCGGATTGAGAGATATGAATTCTCCAATAAGTTCTATAGCTGCAAGATGGAGGAGAATAGTTCTGTCAATGAACATGTACTCAAAATGTCTGGGTATCATAATCACTTGACTCAACTAGGGGTTAATCTTCCTGTTGATAGTGTCATTGATAGAGTTCTTCAATCACTGCCATCAAGCTACAAAAGCTTCGTGATGAACTATAATATGCAAGAGATGAATAAGACTATTCCCGAGCTCTTCGTGATGCTAAAAGCCGCGGAGGTAGAAATAAAAAAGGAGCATCAAGTGTTGATGGTCAATAAGACCACCAGTTTCAAGAAAAGGGGCAAAGGGAAGAAGAAAGGGGACTTCAAGAAGAACAACAAACAAGTTGCTTCTCAGGAGAAGAAACCCAAGTCTGGACCTAAGCCTGAGACTGAGTGCTTCTACTGCAAGCAGACTGGTCACTGGAAGCGGAACTGCCCCAAGTATTTGGCGGATAAGAAGGTTGGCAAAGTGAACAAAGGATATGTGATATACATGTTACTGATGTGTACCTTACAAATTCTTGCAGTAGCACCTGGTTATTTGATAATGGTTCTGTTGCTAACATTTGCAACTCGAAACAGGGGCTACGGATTAAGCGAAGATTGGCTAAGGACGAGGTGACGATGTGCGTGGGAAATGGTTCCAAAGTCGATGTGATCGCGGTCGGCACGCTACCTCTACATCTACCTTCGGGATTAGTATTAGACCTAAATAATTGTTATTTGGTGCCAGTGTTGAGCATGAACATTATATCTGGATCTTGTTTGATGCGAGACGGTTATTCATTTAAATCAGAGAATAATGGTTGTTCTATTTATATGAGTAATATCTTTTATGGTCATGCACCCTTGAAGAATGGTCTATTTTTGATGAATCTCAATAGTAGTGATACACATATTCATAATGTTGAAATCAAAAGAGGCAGAGTTGATAATGATAGTGCAACTTATTTGTGGCACTGCCGTTTAGGTCATATCGGTGTAAAGTGCATGAAGAAACTCCATACTGATGGACTTTTGGAACCACTTGATTATGAATCACTTGGTACTTGCGAACCGTGCCTCATGGGTAAGATGACTAAAACGCCATTCTCCGGTTATATGGAGAGAGCAACGGATTCATTGGAAATCATACATACAGATGTATGTGGTCCAATGAATGTTGAGGCTCGTGGTGGATATCATTATTTTCTCACCTTCACAAATGATTTAAACAGATATGGTATATCTACTTAATGAAACATAAGTCTGAAACATTTCAAAAGTTCAAAGAATTTCAGAGTGAAGTTGAAAATCATCGTAACAAGAAAATAAATGTTTCTATGATCTGATCGTGGAGGAGAATATTTGAGTTACGAGTTTGGTCTACATTTGAAACAATGCGGAATAGTTTCGCAACTCACGCCACCCAAAACACCACAACATAATGGTGTGTCCGAACGTCGTAATCATACTTTATTAGATATGGTGCGATCTATGATGTCTCTTACTGATTTACCGCTATCGTTTTGCGGTTATGCTTTAGAGACGGCTGCATTCACATTAAATAGGACACCATCGAAATCCATTGAGATGACACCTTATGAATTGTGGTTTGGCAAGAAACCAAAGTTGTCGTTTCTGAAAGTTTGGGGCTGTGATGCTTATGTGAAAAAGCTTCAACCTGATAAGCTCGAACCCAAATCGGAGAAATGTGTCTTCATAGGATACCCAAAGGAGACTGTTGGGTACACCTTCTATCACAGATCCGAAGGCAAGACTTTTGTTGCTAAATTCGGAGTTTTTCTAGAGAAGGAGTTTCTCTCGAAAGAAGTGAGTGGGAGAAAAGTAGAACTTGATGAGGTAACTATACCTTCTCCCTTATTGGAAAGTAGTCCATCAGAGAAACCGGTTTCTGTGACACCTACACCAATTAGTGAGCAAGCTAATGATAATGATCATGAAACTTCAGATCAAGTTACTACCGAACCTCGTAGATCAACCAGAGTAAGATCTGCACCAGAGTGGTACAGTAATCCTATTCTGGAAGTCATGCTACTAGATCATGATGAACCTATGAACTATGAAGAAGCGATGGTGAGCCTAGATTCCGCAAAATGGCTAGAAGCCATGAAATCTGAGATGGGATCCATGTATGAGAACAAAGTGTGGACTTTGGTTGACTTGCCCGTTGATCGACAAGCAATTGAGAATAAATGGATCTTCAAGAAGAAGACTGACGCTGACGGTAATGTTACTATCTACAAAGCTCGACTTGTTGAGAAAGGTTTTTGACAAGTTCAAGGGATTGACTACGATGAGACCTTCTCACCCGTAGTGATGCTTAAGTCTGTCCGAATCATGTTAGCAATTGCCGCATTTTATGATTATGAAATTTGGCAAATGGATGTCAAAAGTGCATTCCTGAATGGATTTTTGGAAGAAGAGTTGTATATGATGCAACCAGAAGGTTTTGTCGATCCAAAGGGAGCTAACAAAGTGTGCAAGCTCCAGCGATCCATTTATGGACTGGTGCAAGCCTCTCGGAGTTGGAATAAACGCTTTGATAGTGTGATCAAAGCATTTTGTTTTATATAGACTTTTGGAGAAACCTTTATTTACAAGAAAGTGAGTGGGAGCTCTGTAGCACTTCTGATATTATATGTGGATGACATATTATTGATTGGAAATAATATAGAATTTCTGGATAGCATAAAGGGATACTTGAATAAGAGTTTTTCAATGAAAGTCCTCGGTGAAGCTGCTTACATATTGGGCATTAAGATCTATAGAGATAGATCAAGACACTTAATTGGACTTTCACAAAGCACATACCTTGACAAAGTTTTGAAGAAGTTCAAAATGGATAAAGCAAAGAAAGGGTTCTTGCCTGTGTTACAAAGTATGAAGTTGAGTAAGACTCAATGTCTGACCACTTCAGAAGATAGAGAGAAAATGAAAGATGTTCCCTATGCTTCAGCCATAGGCTCTATCATGTATGCAATGTTGTGTACCAGACCTGATGTGTGCCTTGTTATAAGTCTAGCAGGGAGGTACCAAAGTAATCCAAGAGTGGATCACTGGACAGCGGTCAAGAACATCCTGAAGTACCTGAAAAGAACTAAGGATATGTTTCTCGTATATGGAGGTGACAAAGAGCTC
Organism: Triticum aestivum; assembly: GCF_018294505.1. Taxonomy (NCBI): domain Eukaryota; kingdom Viridiplantae; phylum Streptophyta; class Magnoliopsida; order Poales; family Poaceae; genus Triticum; species Triticum aestivum. The sequence continues at coordinate 330,595,180 of NC_057803.1, forward strand.
ATCGTAAATGGTTACGTTGATGCAAGCTTTGACACTAATCCGGACGATTCTAAATCACAAACCGGATACGTGTTTACATTAGACGGTGGATCTGTCAGTTGGTGCAGTTCTAAACAAAGCGTCATGGCGGGATCTACATGTGAAGCGGAGTACATAGCTACTTCGGAAGCAGCAAATGAAGGAGTCTGGATGAAGGTGTTCATATCTGATCTAGGTGTCATACCTAGTGCATCGGGTCTAATGAAAATCTTTTGTGACAATACTAGTGCAATTGCCTTGGCAAAGGAATCCAGATTTCACAAGAGAACCAAGCACATGAAGAGACGCATCAATTCCATTCGGGATTTAGTACAAGTGGGAGACATAGAAATTTGCAAGATACATACGGATGTGAATGTTGTAGACCCGCTGACTAAGCCTCTTCCACGAGCAAAACATGATCAGCACCAAGGCTCCATGGGTCGTAGAATCATTACTGTGTAATCTAGATTATTGACTCTAGTGCAAGTGGGAGACTGAAGGAAATATGCCCTAGATCAAATAATAAAGTTATTATTTATTTCCTTGTATCATGATAAATGTTTATTATTCATGCTAGAATTGTATTAACCAGAAACATAATACATGTGTGAATACAAAGACAAACAAAGTGACACTAGTATGCCTCTACTTGACTAGCTCGTTGATCAAAGATGGTTATGTTTCCTAACCATAGACATGAGTTGTTATTTGGTTAACGGGATCACATCATTAGGAGAATGATGTGATTGACTTGACCCATTCCATTAGCTTAGCACTTGATTGTTTAGTTTGTTGCTATTGCTTTCTTCATAACTTATATATGTTCCTATGACTATGAGATTATGCAACTCCCGTTTACCAGAGGAACACTTTGTGTGCTACCAAACATCACAACGTAACTGGGTGATTATAAAGGTGCTCTACAGGTGTCTCCGAAGGTATTTGTTGGGTTGGCGTATTTTTAGATTAGGATTTGTCACTCCGATTGTCGGAGAGGTACCTCTGGGCCCTCTCGGTAATGCACATCACTCAAGACTTGCAAGCATTGCAACTAATAAGTTAGTTGCGGGATGATGTATTACAGAACGAGTAAACAGACTTGCCGGTAACGAGATTCAACTAGGTATTGAGATACCGACGATCGAATCTCGGGCAAGTAACATACCGATGACAAAGGGAACAACGTATATTGTTATGCAGTCTGACTGATAAAGATCTTCATAGAATATGTAGGAGCCAATACGAGCATCCAGGTTCCGGTATTGGTTATTGACCGGAGACGTGTCTCGTTCATGTCTACATAGTTCTCGAACCCATAGGGTCCGCACGCTTAAAGTTCGGTGACGATCATAATTAGGGTTTTTGTGTTTTGATGTACCGAAGGTTGTTCGGTGTCCCGGATGTGATCACGGACATGACGAGGAGTCTCTAAATGGTCGAGACATAAAGATTGATATATTGGAAGCCTATATTTGGATATCGAAAACATTCCGGTTGAAATCGGGATTTTACCGGAGTACCGGGGGGTTACCGGAACTCCCCCGGGGGTTATTGGGCCTACATGGGCCCTAAGGGAGAAGAGGAGGTCCGGCCAGGGCAGGCCGCGCGCCCCCTCCCCCCCTAGTCCGAATAGGACAAGGAAGGGGGGGCGGCGCCCCCCTTTCCTCTTTCTCCCTTCCCCCTTCCTTTTCCAACAAGGCAAGAGGGGGGAGTCCTACTCCCGGTGGGAGTAGGACTCGTCCAGGCGCACCCCTTGGGCCGGCCGCACCTCCCCCTCTTCCTCCTTTATATACGGGGGTAAGGGGGCACCCCATGACACACAAGTTGATCTTCGTGATCGTTCCTTAGCCGTGTGCGGTGCCCCCTTCCACCATATTCCACCTCGGTCATATTGTAGCGGTGCTTAGGCGAAGCCCTACGTCGGTAGAACATCATCACTGTCATCACGCCATCGTGCTGATGAAACTCTCCCTCAACACTTTGCTGGATCGGAGCTCGAGGGACGTCACCGAGTTGAACGTGTGCAGAACTCGGAGGTGCCGTACATTCGGTACTTGGATCGGTCAGATCGGGAAGACGTACGACTACTTCCTCTATGTTGTGTCAACGCTTTCGTTGCCAGTCTACGAGGGTACGTAGACAACACTCTCCCCTCTTGTTGCTATGCATCACCATGATCTTGTGTGTGCGTAGGAAAATTTTGAAATTACTACATTCCCTAACATAATTTACCTCTACCTGAGTGATGAGGTAGGGCGGGCTGGTGTTCGGCATGAGTTGCCGTTTTTTCCCGATCACGTGGTGGTCGATCGGCCGTATTGTGTGATGGTGGTATGTACTCCGGCACCTCCTCGTCGAACTGAGGTAGAAATTTACGCTTTGGGTTGCTTTTGGTTGGGCGCTTGAGGCCGTATTCTTTGGATGCTAGGACATCCGTCCATTTGTCATTGAGAAGATCCTGATCAGCTTGAAGCTGTTGGTGCTTCTTTTTCAGGCTCATTGCCGTGGCTATTAGCTGATGCTTGAAGCGCTCCTGCTGAAGAGGTTCCTCGGGCACGATAAAATCTTTGGTGCCGAGGCTCACCTCATCTTCGGAGAGCAGGAGGTAATTATCTTCCTCCGAATCTTCGTGCTTGGCCTGTTTAACAGGGCTAACCTGCTCATCTTCTCATTCATCTTGTTCATTTGCTTTATCGACGGGGTCTTCATTGTCTTTGGCACCTTCCGGAGTGTCATCTTCTCCTGTGTCGGTGTTGCTGTCTTTACTGTGTCGTGACTTAGAGCGGCGCCACTGACGATGGTGCTTTGTCTGTATTTCGGAAGGTTTATCCTCAACTGGGTCTTCCTTATCGTTGCCGCTGTGCTCCTTTGGTGCATCCACCATGTATACGTCATACGAGGAAGTGGACGTCCAGCGTCCGGTGAACGGCGAGTTTTGGGCCTCCTCTTCTCCGGCATCGTTGTCCATACCGTCGATGTCCTCCGAGTCATACTCAAGTTCATCGGTCAAATCCTCGATCGTGCCTATAAAGTGGGTGGCGGGTGGGACATAAAATTCTCCATCGTCAGCCCCTAGTTCGAGCCGGACATAGTTCGGCTGTGGGTCCTCCGCCAAGGACAGGTTTTTTAATGAGTTCAGCATATCGCCCAAAGGCGAGTGCTGGAAGATGTCTGCGGCACTGAATTTGAAGATCGATAAACGATCAAGCTCGGCGTCCGCGGGCACGCGCGGTTCGGAACCTGCGGCCGGAGACGAGTCTGACGTTTCGGTGGCATAGGCCTCGTGTGAGACCAGGTCCATGTACGGCTCCAACGCCGTGGAATCTGCGGTCTCTAAGATGGGGTTAATCCTTCCATCTCCGGATGGCGCGGCCTGCTCCGGCTCTAGGGCCGGAGCGATTACAGGAGCGATCTCCTGGATGCGGCCCGATGACTGATTTAGGTGATGATCATCGGGGTGACCGGGAGCGGCCATCGCGGAATCGAATCCGGCAAAGATCAAGTCTCCACGGATGTCCGCGACGTAGTTCAAGCTCCCGAATCTAACCTGATGGCTGGGGGCGTAACTTTTGATCTGCTCTAGATGGACAAACGAGTTGGCCTGTAGTGCGAAGCCGCCGAACATGAAGATCTGCCCGGGGAGGAAAGTTTCTCCGCAGACAACATCATTATTGACGATTGAAAGGGCCATCGAACCTTTCAGCGACAGCACATAGGAACTCTCAATGAAAGCACCAATGTCGGTGTCAAAATAGTCGGATCTCAGGTAGGGGGTCCCGAACTGTGCATCTAAGGTTGATGCTAACAGGAGACAGGGGACACGAAGTTTTACCCAGGTTCGGGCCCTCTTTATGGACTTAATACCCTACGTCCTGCTTGATTGATATTGATGAATACGAGTATTACAGGAGTTGATCTACCATGAGATCGTAATGGCTAAACCCTAGAAGTCTAGCCTGTATGACTAAGGTATTGAGTATATCCTTTCCGGACTACACCCTCCGGTTTGTATAGACACCGGGGGGTCTAGGGTTAGATAGAGTCGGTTACATAAGAGGGCATAGTTGTTCGCCAAGCTTGCCTTCCACACCAAGGAGAGTCCCATCCGGACACGGGTACAACCTTCGGTCTTCATGTCCTTACCGCCAATCAGTCTGGCGCATAGATAACAGGCCGGACGCCCGAGGACCCCTTAGTCCAGGACTCCCTCAACCCCCTCCTCTAGCACAAGGGTTTGCACCCCCTGTAACTTCACGCATAATCCAATCGATCGAGCCTCCGGGCACCGAGACGTAGGGTTGTTACTTCCACCACAAAGGGCCTGAACTCGTACATCTTGTGTGCACAATCTCACCGTAGCTAGGATCTTGCCTCTACATCCATACCGCCCTACTTTACTGTCAAACTTAGAACCACGACAGTTGGCGCCCACCATGGGGCAGGTGTCTTAGCCACTTTCCGGCGAGGTTGCGATTTCTCCGAGTCCTTTCATCATGGTTTCTGGCGGAGGTTTGGCTGAGGGCCACGAGATCCGTGTCGGCGCGCTCGTCTTTATCGACCACGACTCCTCTTGGCTTCGGGAAGCTGCTCTCAACATCGAGGTGCTCCCCGTTCGCAGGGCGATGCACTTTCGCGCGTGCGTTCACGGCATCCTACTGCAGGAGCCGTCGACTCAGTATCAATCAGCCCCCGCAGCATCTTCGCTCCCGGCTGCTCACCGTCACAAGCGATCTGGTCGGTCACGGCTTCAGCGGTGGGTGAAGCATGAGGTGGCGCATCAGTCGTCCACCCCTCAAGTCGTGGCAATCTAGCCCGACGAATCTCTCTACGGCCTGTTCGACCTGCCGACTGGCTCCATCGAGACCCTGTCCAAGTGTGATAGCAGCGACCCAGTGCCGGAGGTCCTGATGGTCGACACACCTTGCAGTCCGCCTGGCATGCGTCACAACGGTGGTGATCCGTCACGCGCTCATGAAGTGTACCACCCCGAAACTCTCTCTTCTCAGCAGAGGGAGGAACTTCACCATCGCAATGCGGAGGCCCTCCACACGCCCGTTGTCGGCGAGTCCTCTGAAGCTCGGGCGTTGGAGGCAACGCGTTTGGCCACTTTGGTTGAGCGCACCCGACTGGAGAGTCTTCAGCGTGCACTCGACGACCGTGCTCGCCGACAGATCCCCGAGTCCGGTCGATGGCAGCGTCAGCTATTTCCACCCAAACCATAGGTATATCGCACTCCGATTCAGAATCTTACTGCTGCATCCCGTATATCATAATCCATTCACCCGTCCTAGTCGGAATCTAGTAGAGGTTTGACACATATCAGAGCACTGCTCCGAGCAGCAGGAGAGCAGAACACTCCAGTATCTCAGTCGCACAACGGAATTCATAGCAGATATGTGGTGGCTGATACTGTTCAGGAGGCCAACGGAGGAGCATGGGATTTCATGGGTTTTGGTAGCCTCGGTGTACGAATGGGGGTGAAGGGGAACGTAGGGGAGCCATGGCTTAGGGACGTCCTTGTCTGAAATGTAGGGTAAGTTACCAGCATACCCCCCACCAGTTTTGACACCGCGACGTCGAGCGAGCATTTCCGGCTGACGGGTAGACGGGGATTTTGCGTGTCTAGGCTACGGGGCCTATTTCAAATGAGGAGGGAGTTTTCGCGCGCGTCGAAATTTCAGGATAACAAGGTGCGGCGCGGGTTGAAGAGGCGGGAGTTTCAAAGCAGATGAGACAAAAGATACTCGATCTTGAAAATTTCGGGATAACAAGGCGCAGATTCCTTGTTCGGCTGAACAAACTTAACGTGTACAAAAAAACAATTCATACAAGACACAAGAGAGTCATGTCCCCTTTTACTATATTGCTATAAATGCCATTGAAAAAACTACAAGAAAAATGTAAAAAAATCGGGAGAACAAGATTACCCTGTATAGTACCAAATCGATTCGCACTTCCCTCAACAACAACAAAAAACAAATCAATTCCCACCAAAAGAAAGAGCCATGTCCATTTTTATATGATTACAAATGCCAGGATCTCAAATTTGAATTTTTGAATCCACGTTATGTTGAATTCGAATATATCATTAGGTGACCTTGCGGTTTATAATGGATGTAGTCCTACATTTTGATCTTCCATCATATATTAACATTTTACTCCACCCTATGACATATATATTGTCGTCTACCATATGGACTAAATTTGAATCAATTTTCCTTATTTGAATACGATTATTGTCAAGTTATACAATCATTTAAATATTATCTTGATAACAAAAAACATGCATATATCAGTAATGATATTTCACTATGAACTACATCTACCATATGATCTCCAATTCAAATATTTGTATCCATTTTATGTTGAATTCAAATCAGAGTACATTGGTCTAGGTAGCGAGATGTTCGGGGTAATCTAAACCCTGTTTTCATATGTATAATTTTTTGCTGAATTGGGACAAGTTTGGGTATAAGCTTCTTGCAAAATCGGAGATTCTCTCAACAAGCCTAGTGGTTCCAAGAGGGAACGTGTCACCTTTGTGTGCGAAACAATATACGCTGCCTCCCCTGATTTTCTTTATAGAGGCAACATAGAACTATATGAGTTCCCTGTTAAATTTTGGAATTATTTCGGGTTCGTTTGGCCTTTTTATACATTAGTTGAGTTTCTGGTCATTTAATGTGCATAATCCAAATTTGAACTGCAAGCACATGCTCCGGTGCATCAAATTTGGTTGGAAAATCACATGTGTGTCCTTGGGTGAATTTCTAGGTCCCATGTAACTAATAGGAATGAAATTCAAACATCTAGGCATCGTGACTCGGCCGAGAACATCGAGAAACTTGGTTTTTAAATTCATGTAAATCGAAAACTCGCCTGGAAATCATGAAACTTGGCATGGTGTCATGTCATGGTACTAACATGCTATGGTAAAAAATTGGGCCGATTTGGAACAAGTTTTGGTATAAGCTTCTTGCAAACCAGAGCTTCTCTCAACAAGGCTCTTGGTTCTGAGAGGGAACATGTCACCTTTGAGTGCAAAACGATACACGCTGCCCCCTCGAGGTTCTTTACAGAGGTAACATAGAACTACATGAGTGCCCTGTTAAATTTTGGAATTATTCGCGGTTCGTTTGGCCTATTTTATACATTAATTGAGTTTCTGGTCATTTAATGTGCATAATTGAAATTTGAACTACAAGCACATGCTCCCGTGCACCAAAGTTGGTTGAAAAATCACATGTGTGTCCTCAGGTCAATTTCTAGGTCCCATGCAAGAATTGGGAATGAAACTCAAACATTTGGGCATCCTGGCTCGGCCGAGAACATTGAGAAACTTAGTTTTAAATTTCTTGTAAATCCAAAACACGCATGAAAATCATGAAACATGGCATGGTGTCATGTCATGGTACTACCATGTTGTGGTAAAAAATGGCTGAATAGGAACAAGTTTTGGTATAAGCTTCTTGCAAACCGGAGCTTTTCTCAAGAAGGCTCGTGGTTCTCAGAGGGAACGTGTCACCTTTGTGTGCATAATTCAAATTTGAAATACAAGCACATGCTTTTATCTTCCAACTCAACAAGCTTTTGTTTAGATTAACCAACTAGCTCAAGGGCATCCAACACAGTTTCTTGGAGAAGGGGTGGTTTATTAGAAAACCAATTGAAAACAAACTCAACATAACGGTTCGGGAACAACCTTGTAATACTTCCGAGAATATATTGGGAAAATCACGAACCACCGATATGTTATTAAGCTCGAGAACAATCTTGCTTTTCAAGGCAAGACGATAGGATCAAAAGAGCAAGGGATTAATAAAATCCTAACTCATTGATCAAAGAGTGCACCAGGAAAATGGACTAGGTAGCACCATCTATCTTAGAATGATGATTCAATAACCAACACGCTAAGAACGAAATTATTGTCCTTTAACTACCAAGCAACACGGTTGCTAGGAGTTTTGACTTCACACATCATATCTCACTTGTCGACATTTTGGTTGTGAGAACACGGAACCGAGGTATGAATAATGATGGTGAGAAGTATCACTGCAACAAGAATTCATAAGAGTTGATGCCATTCTCATGACATTCTTGACATAAAGATGGTAACACTCGAAGGCAGAACAGAGCAAAAGATGGATTAGCATTTTGATCCACGGAATACAACTACTTTGACCCAATCCTCGAAATGGACAAGGTATTGGAGTTTGTTTCTCCTAGTCATTCTGGAGTAGAATGGCTTGACGGACCACAAGAATAATAGGCATCGATGAACGAATGCACGCATACTCTTGACTATCAATTGATAGACGAAGGTCAGAAAACAACTAAAGAGGGACAACTCAAAGGAACATATGATTTTCTGAACAAATCAATTAGTGGCTTGGTGTGCTAGGGAATACATATGGAATGAAGATGATGAGTCTATCAAACCATAGAATACTTCGCACATGCGTGACTGACTTGGGATGATTCCAGAGGAAGAAAAAATGAACTTTCTCGAATTCACGGCGGCAACTTACATCAAATGCACGTGAATCAAAGGAAGTCACTTCTTTCATCGAACATATCCTTCATGAATGGACCATGAAGGCATTGGTTACAAAGTTTCCAACGCTAGCTTTAATGTTCAACACGAATCATGGAGAAGGTAAAATGTTGCTGATGGGATCAACAACAGTTCTTCAAAATTCCAATGAAGATGGAATTCCACTATTAAGTGAACACGGTGATAGCATTGGTCAGACCAAAAGATGTAATGGTGTATTCTCAAGGGATCAACCATGAGTAAGACAACATTACTAACATTGTTGGTTCTGATTTGACTTGGTGATAGCCCATGCTCAAGTTAGAGTTTGGACAAGACAATAGAACCAACAGTTGACCACGAGGATCAATCGATGAAAATATCATCTTTTTTCAACACACACCTAAACGCATAGATATCCCTTCGGAACGAACTAAGTTAGGCAAATATTTTATCTTCCAACTCTCCAAGTTGTTGTTTAGCTTAACCAACTAGCTCAAGGGCATCCAACACAGATTCTTGGAGAAGGGGTGGTTTAAAAGAAAACCAATTGATCACAAACTCAACATAATGGTCAGGGAACAACCTGGTAATACTTCTGAGAAGATATTCGAAAAATCACGAACCACCGATATGTTATTAAGCTCGAGAACAATCTTGCTTTTCAAGGCAAGACGATAGGATCAAAAGAGCAAGGAATTAATACAATCCTTACTCATTGATCGAAGAGTGCACCAGGAAAATGGACTAGGTAGCACCATCTATCTTAGAATGATGATTCAATAACCAACACGCTAAGAACGAAATTATTGTCCTTTAACTACCAAGCAACACGGTTGCTAGGAGTTTTTACTTCACACATCATAACTCACTTTTCGGCATTCCGGTTGCGAGAATACGAAACCGAGGTATGAATAATGATGGCGAGAAGTATCACTACAACAAGAATTCATAAGATTTGACGCAATTCTCATGACATTCTGGACATAAAGATGGTAACACTCCAAGGCAGAATAGAGCAAAAGTTGGATTAGCATTTTGATCCACGGAATACAACTACTTTGACCCAATCCTCGAAATGGACAAGGTACTGGAGTTTGTTTCTCCTAGTCGTTCTGGAGTAGAATGGCTTGACGGACCACAAGAATAATAGACATCGATGAACGAATGCACGCATACTCTTGACTATCAATTGATAGACGAAGGTTAGAAAACAACTAAAGAGGGACAACTCAAAGGAACATACAATTTTCTAAGTTGTGGGTGCATAGATTAGCATGTCGAACAAGTTCAACATATTTCTTCCGGATAACCCATGCAAAAAGGTAGAACTAGCCGAGTCACAACATAGAATCGAGAACTCATCAAGAGGACTCTGGTTGTGATCTTTTGGTTCAACAAGGAAATTCTGCCATAAGTAGCTGATGGTATTTGGAAGAAGGAAATACCATGGATCTTGAGGACTATCGCAAAGGTTACTAATATCCTAAAGGAACTAGCAAACACTATCAACATGAAGTAAGTAGGGTGAATCTCGGATTTAAGAACCCTGGAATAGAATGCCTACTAACTAAGTGGCATCACGTGATGTTTTCGAGAATGATGGCCAGAATCATCACACTGGGAACACAGAACATGGCTAGATTACAAGGTGATCCTCTAAGACACCTAGGGTCATAATAATACCTCCAACATATATGTCGAGGCTATAGAGCACCTCAATTTACCGATTAGTGTGGTTCAACTGGCCCAAATACATCGAGAACGAAAAGAAGGGAGTTGCAAATGCATCAAACTATTGCAAAACCTGGGATGGCTCGGACAACGTAACGGCTGTAAATGCTCAAAAAGATTTGAGACATCCTGTAAAATAGTGGTACGACCACTCAAGATAACAATATCAAGGTTCTGAGGCCAGCTATGGACATACGGAAGTAGTAGAAACTGAACTAAGACTTGAATCCATCAATCCTATAAGTCTATGGATTAGTAACACGTGATTCGGATAGAAAGAATAGAAAGCCTAGTTCCTTAACCCCGTAGGAAAGATAGGACGACTCGGATCAGAAGGGCACAAGGTAAAGGAGTAAAAATAGCCTTATGTTCCCATCCACAATCAATTCCCTTATATAACTAAAGCATTTCTAGACTCAACTTCGACCAGTTTGGCTTGGTAATCCTACATGCAGTCAGGCTCTGATACCAAAGCTGTCAGGACCCTGATCCTAAGTCACACTGATCTAGCATGTAACACATCATATCACTTTGCGGCCTTAAGCATGATATTCCCACGGGTGCACCTTACTTGGCCCAGGACCGTTTGCGCCTTTTGGCTCACGTATATGATAGTGTTGCTAGCATCCATATGACAGAGAACCCAGGCCGACATGACTAGTCGTAAACCCAAGGTGGCACTAACTTACAGGGACAGGCATACATGACCCAGCAATGAACGTGTCGGTCATCAACTTATGAACCCAAGTCGTAGCACGCTACAATGACTTAAAGGAACAACACGTGACATTTCCCCGAAGGGACAGACACGGGAACGAGGAAGGACACATGCCGGCCAGCCTAAGTGTTCCTGAGTAGTAGAAAACTACCATGGCTCAGTGGAAGCACTAGGAGACATTTCCCCATAAGAGAGGCTACCAAGAATAAACAACTAGATTGTCGGATCCCACACATACCAAGAATTTCAATAACATACACACAATATGTTCGATATGTGCAAATACAACATGGCACCACAACAAAACTCTATGACTCAAAGTATTCATTCATTAGGATCTGAAGAGTCATACATAGTAAGAGTTACAATCATGGGTCACATGACCCAACATACAGGGCATACAGACAACGGAAGCATAACATGTCTGAGTACAGACATCTACGAATGAAAAAGGCTGAGAAGCCTGAATATCTACAAGACCCTACCAAGGGTACAAGATCGTAGCTGAGGTAACAAGCTAAACGTCAAAGTCCACATGGAACTACTAGTGAGACTGGAGTCTTTCTGCAAACCATAAATTAAGCAAACGTGAGTAAAAATGTACCCAGCAAGACATACATTAGAACTAGCTACACATGCATCAGTATTAACAAAGGGGGTGGTCGAGTTTAATTGCAGCAAGATAGCTTTGACTCAGTGGCTATCCTGAACTACGTCTGCAAGTAACTCTTTTGGGGTGACGCACACGAGGTCACATATTCACCAAATCAATACACCACTATGGATCCGCTCCCGTCTCCCTATGAGAACACCATCCATAGCACTCACACTTATCTTGTGCATTTTAGATTATCCACTTTCACTTGTCTATGAACTGTATAAGCAACCAAGTACTCCATTACCGCGGACGCGACTATTAGAATAGATGGTGTTAACCTTGTAGGGGTGTACTTCTTCGCACATGTTTCCACCAATTAGCGTCTGCACGCGACATGTGCTCGGCAGACTTCAAGCGAAACCGGACGTGGGTGTAGACCACAACCTGACTAACCACACAAGTCCCTAGTCCAGGTTTATCGCCTATTCAAGTTCCATCCGCAGGGAGTCCGGACGAGGTTTCCAATACGGCCCCGAATGATGTGTGCAGGGTTTCCGGGTTACCAAACGGGCGACTCGGTACACCGGGCCACATGCCTACCGAATCACAACCCACCCCTCGGGTTAGCGCTGCGCACGGCCTCCAGCATACGACAAACACCACAAACTACTTGCAACTCCTGGAGAGTGGACAAGGGGGGTTCATAAGTCCAGCGGGGTCATATTTCAGGGCCCAATGCATGGTGGTAGCTGATCTTAAATCACACATATAGATCTCAGTTCCTAAGGACGGTTCCAATGAAACAATCACCATGTACTCCTACATGGCCTCTCATCGATACCTTTATCAAATCGTGTTCACACACTTAGCTCTCAATAGTAGGACATGTTCACACACCTCCAATTGATCCCCGATGAATTAGACCCGACTCAACTCTAAGCAGTAGCAAGCATGACAAATAAGCATGACTGAGTAGGCACATCAGGCCTCAAACAACTCCTACTCATGCTAGTGGGTTTCATCTAATTACTGTGGCAATGACAGGTCATGCAGAGCAAAGGGGTTCAACTACCGCAGCATGTAACAGATGAATCATTGTTTTCCCAATGCAGTAAAAGAGAGCAGGAGCGAGAGAGTAGGATTGTATCGGAATGAACAAGGGGTTTTTTGCTTGCCTGGCACTTCTGAAGATAGTAATAGTTCTTCATCGGTGTCATCGATCTCATCGTCGGAACCACGTCTACTGAGAGGGGACAAACACCGACAACAGAGAGGAAACACAATCAATGTAATGCAACAATATGATGCATGATCATGACATGGAAATATGCCGTGGTTTGAGCTAATGCAACTAGCAACAATTTAAATGAAGTTGGTTTGAATCCAAGATTCAAATTCAAACTCCACATAAGGCATTTCAAATGCCATTAATTCAAATTTTCTTATATAGCAACTTTAAGTTGTTCAAACATGCATGAAAATGGTACAGATGGAGAGATTGCATTTTTCTTATAATTTTTCGTATATAAATTATTTCATTTGGAGTTACGGTTGATTTTATATGAATTTTGAAGTTTAAACTAATTTCTGAAATTTTCTGGATTAATTAAAACGCCAGAAAACAAATAATTGTGTCAGCATTGTGTAAGCATGACGTCAGCAGGTCAAAGGGGCTGGTCCAAGTCAAATCTGACAGTGGTCCCCGCACGTAAGTGACACAGGGGTTAAACTAGTTTAACTTAACTTAACTAAAGTTAGTTAGGGCGTGGGGCCCAAATCTCAGTGACTAGGGAGGGTAGTTAGTGGACTAATTAGTTTTAGCCTAATTTGACACGTCAGTCGGTCGGGGTTAGGCCGCCGGCAACCTCAACCGACGGCGGAGGCACGCCTGAATCTCTGTTCCGACAACCATTCATCATGCGGGTGGGTTCTAGGGGACCCTGGGGATGCGCCGCGTCCAACGGTGCCACTGGTTGGTCGCATAGTCGCCGGAGCTGACAGCGACGAGCACATCCGCGGCGGTGCTCGCACGAAGTTGGCCAGGACAGCGTTGTAGTGTACGGGACGAAGAGCTGGTGGGCGTTGTCAGCTCCTGGGAGCACGGTGAATGTGATGACACGCTTGAATGCGAGCAGAAGCAGCTGGGGCCGCTGCGGCGACATTGCCGGAGTTTGAGAGCTCTCGGCTCCAGCGGTTAAGAAAGCTAGGGGACGCGGTCGGCAACAGGGCAAGGCGGGTTTTGAACGGGGGCTCACCACGAGTCTGTTGGGAAGGTCAGTGGGCTCGGGGGCGCTTGGGTCAAGGCGGATCGACGGCGACGAACCACGGCGGCCGAGGACGAAGACGACGATGGTGGCAATGTTGTAGGGCCCCCAAGGATGCGTGGCTCGTCTGGGATGATGTAGACGATGAGGCAGAGCCGATGAAAACGGCGGTTGGTCAAGGGAAGGGCGGTGAGCGCGGAGGCAGTGAGTGGCGGCGACGGTCATGTTCGTGCCCGAGGTGCGGAGCGAGAGAGAAGCGGGCAACGGGGACAGGAGCGAGAAGGTGGAGGCTTGGGGACGTGCGTGGCGTCCCTGGCCAGCTCCAGGCGGTGAGTGGCAAGCAGGAGGAGGCGTGGCGCCTCGCGCGCGTGTGCGCTACTGCCTACTGGCAGAGGTTAGGGATGACTGGCACCAGGCCAGGTGGGCTGGGCTAGCACAGGTGAGGCCCAGGTGGTTTTCTCTCTTTCTCTCTCCTTTAATCTGTTTCAGTTTTCTATTTTATTCTATTTTGTTTCGATTTAGTGAAAATACTAAACCATTTTTAAAAGTCCTGAAAATATTTGTGGGCACTGTTGAAATTATTCCCAACAGCCCTCAACTAGTTTTAGAATTATTAGAGCACTTAAAATATTTATAGGATTTAAATGCCCCAATTCAAATACAATATGAGTTAATTCAAAAATCCAGAATGTCCTAGAAATATGTTCATCATTTTTGGCAGAGGTTTTCACCTTAATCAAAAATCATGAACTTTTCTGGTGGCACTTTGGGTTCATTGAAAATATTTCAAATTGAGCCTGGTTGAGTTCTATTTGGTGCTAGGGTTTGAGCATCCCCATTTCAAGTTCATTGAAATTTAAACATGATGCACACATGACTAGATAGTCTTGGTCATACCAGAACTAGGGATGTGACAAAAATCATGAAACTTGGCTTGATGTCATGACATGGCACCAACATGTTGTGGTAATTTTGATGTCCGATTTGTGAAGGCGCACACATTAACAATAAACAAAGTAATTTCGGAACAAGTGTTGTCACGTTACAATCGGAAACACAAGTATTATTGAAACCATGGGCATTCTATTTACCATGTACGTGCCGCCACACATCCCCTTTTTTATTATCTATGAGGCACCATGCAGGGTAGCTATTTGAGTATCGGAGGCGTGCGATTAGACCCCTGCGCGTGCTTATCGGGAGGAGAGCCCTTTGACCTCCATTTGTCGTCCACCTCTCTCCCAAGGTATCCATTACTGGCACTCGAGTCTATATTTAATGGCGTGGCTATGTCTCACTCAACTGAGATTTAAGAGAGAAAAAGGAAAATCTGAAAAGAAAAATTTGCATGGATCTTGATGTAAGATCCGACGGACCTATATAGCATATACTCCGACTTATAGCAAGACTGATGAATATATAAGGACGACGACAGTGGATAATAATTGTCTTACATAATTAGGAAGATAATTAAAAAATCCACATGCAGCTACGCCCGGAATACACAAGGGCAAAAGAAGAAGGAATACAATGATCTGGCTCGCTGATCTCGACTTTCTTGATGCGTTGCTGTAGGCCGCGGGAACTAGTCTCCGCGGCAAGCGGCGATGAGCTCTGTTGTGTCCTCAAGATGTTGCTTGAGAGCATCCACGGATTCCTCCATCAGCCTTTGTCGCTCGATGCAGAGCATGTCATTCTCGTCCATAAGTTTCTTGACGATGACGCTAGTCCTCTTCAACAAGGCACTGGTCTCCTCCTGCTGCTATGCACTTCGGATGATCTTCGCCTTCAGCAGGACGTGCTCGGCCCAGAGCCGGAGATCTGGTCCATCTGGCTATGGACGATCACATGCATGCGCCTGTAAGAGTCGTCGCTGCCTGCGAGACATTTTCCCAGGCCACCTCGGCGCGGCGGGACATCTCTGTTGCATTCGCAGCACGACGGGACATCTCTCCTGCTTCTGCGGCTCGGCCGGACCAGTCTGCTACATCGATGGCACGGCGGGACCTTCGTGCTAGTTCGGCGGCATGACAGGACCTTTGTGCTGCTACTTCCGCGCGGCGGGACATGTCGGCTGCTTTCGCGGCGAGGCAGGACATCTCCCGTGCTTCCACTTCCATGCTCGCCTCTCGCTGGTGGTAATCCCTCGACCCAGAACTCACGCTGGCCATGGCAGACGCAAGGGATGGATGTTGAATGACTTGTTTGTTTTTGTGGATGAGGAGTTGAGGAGGAATGTGCAATCATCTTGGCATAGTAGTATTTCTAACCGAGTACTAACATGCTCCTAAGTGGGAAACCGTTTAGGTTGTGATCTGTGTGAATAGGTTTGGAATTAAATATAGCATGGTAGTACTACCTCCTTTCCAGTTTATAGGGCTCAATTCAAAAATCTCACCAACCAAGGTAGATGATGAGTGGTGGAATATTTTTTGTAGTTTGCAAAATCACTCAATTAGTGTGCCCATTTTCTTCACAAAATTGTGTTTCCAATGCATTAATTGCAATGCATGCATGAATAAAGTAAATGCATTGGTCAACTTTCTCTTAATCCTCGCATGCAATGATATAATGCACCTTGAAATCTGAATATGTGATGGGAAACAATCAAATTGACACTTATAAAATGGGAAATCTAAAACTTTGATATAAGCCCTATATACCGGAAAGGAGGGAGTAGTAATTTGGAATGTGACGAGAAGCGAGCTCAAAATTTATTGACGGTTCTAGTTTCGAAGTGTGGCACTATTCCCGGATGGCGTAACGTGGGTATGTGTTCTTGGTCGTGGTGTAGCATATGCCATGGTAGTTCTTTTTCTACTGTTGTGTACGTCCAATAACTGGCACCGTCGGATACATATCTTATGGTTATTGGGGTGTTCGACAGGAATAGCCTCATGGCAAGCTATAGACTAGTATTTTTTCAGACGCATTAGACCTATTTCTCGAGACTTCTTGCACGCACCATCTCTAGCTCCCTAGGTCGATGCCACCCACGTACACTTGTACTCTGAGTTTAGTATGTTATACAGGAAGAGAAGAGGTGCATGCACGGACTCGTCCTGTCTCACACACGCATCTGTACCTACGAATTGTAGTGTTCTCAACCATTCGATTGGCTCTATCATAGGTTTCACATTGATCCTTGGCCTTGAGATTGAGAAGTTTAAAATGCGGAGGTTAAGCTGGAGGCGCGAGGTTTTGGTTAATGTGCATGCTGCACACGGCACCAACACGACACGAGCTTCGTCTGCCTGGTGCGCAGTCGGGTGAGTTGTCCAAGTATAGACACAACCAGGACCTCCTTAGTATCTCTGCCTCGACTTATGCACAGAGTAATTAGGATCCGAGGGAGTACTACTTTGATATGTCACGTCAACTCACACAAGTATGCAACACTTCCTGAACAAACAAGCATATAATTTTTTGCCGTTATACTTCTTAACCAAAGGATCTTTATATCCAACAGACACAAAATATCCGTCCGACTGTTGGAAATTACTTTAACTACTGATCTGATGTTGAAGTAATTGCTGCATCACCACCAAAACCCACCATCTCTTAAGCTAAAGTAGCCCGAGCTAACCCATATATTAGCATATTACTAAGATAAATAGAAGGCATTGTAGAATCATTTAGGACGTGAGCTTGTCAATCTGAATGTGGAGGGACACCAGCTTAGCCCCGTCCAGCAGCTTGGGCGGAACTGTGAAGAAGGTCAGCTCCTGCACGGCGACGTCGTCGGGATCCTTGCTACTTGTCACCTCCATTTCCACCTTGACGGTGTCGGTCCTGCCTTTAGGCTCCCCCGACGGGCCATTCGCCCACAGCTTGGCCACGTAGTGAGGCAGTGGGGACACCCCCGCTCTGATGTAGACGACCAACACGGCGATAGGCGCGCTGATGTCGAGCATGCCGCCGACCAAGAAAAACGCGCAGCTGTCCTCCTCCATGAACAACAAGAGCCGTGGCTTCGACAGTGGCACTTGCAGCTAGAGCACCTTGCCGTAGTGGATCCTATCCACGGGCATGGGATGCACGGTGCTGATGTGGTGGGAGAGCGTCGGCGGTGGGCCTTCGTAGCTGCAGACGGGCACAGGGCATTTGGAGGGCGCGAGCGGACACACGCTCTGGTGACCGACGAGCTTGTGGTAAGTGACGTAGAGCCCACCGCACGTCGAAGCCACCGCCGCGCTCGCACTTCTGGCATTGCCGCTGGTTCCTGGGGCGCTCGATGCAGCAGTCCGCGTAGGCCAGGTGCCCTCCCTTGCACTGCACAAATCAATTGAACAACACATCTATCAGGAAACCTGCACCTTGCTCGATCAGCCGAACGGACGAGGTGTATTCGAACCTAATACACTCGAGGCTTCAAGGGGCGGAGGCACAAGGGGCAGTGGAGCAAGGTGAGGTCCATCAAGACCACAGAGAGCTCCATTGTCAGGTCCTGTTCCGTCTGCATTTTTCACCCTCCTCGTGCACAACCATCTCTCGCTTTAGGGCCGAGGCATTACACAACTTTACTGTCACATATTCATACTACTTCAAGGTGCATTAAATCAACACATGCAAGTATCAAAAGGAGAGTCACGACATGCATGCATGCGTTGTAATTAATGCATCGGTAAACACAAATTATTGAAATATATCGAGTGTAGTGCTTTGATGTGTCACGTCAACTCATACAACAACGAGAAGTTTGATTACTACAACGCCCTCTCCCTCACGGACTGAGCTCCGGTGCCTTAACTGCACCTGCCTTTGGCTGTATGACAGGTGGGCCACCCACCTATTAGGCCCACCTATCATACACGCAAAGGCAGGAGCAGTAAGTCAATGAAGCTGCGTCCCTCCCTCGCCCATGAGCGTGGTGGTTGGCAGGACTAGGAGAAGCTTTCGCTACACGCTCTCCCTCCCGCACGCGGTGGACATGCAGCAGTGCATTCGGTGTCATATGGTCGGAAGCATACTATAGTACTCCTCCACTAAAGTAATAATCCATCATTGTTCGACTTCTCGAAGAGGCGAAGAGCCAAGCGCGGCCCGGACGCTCGTGTTGTAGTTTCATGTGTAGAGTAGTTTAGGATAGCGTGTACCATGCCTCTAAGCTTAAAATCGTTGGGGTCTGATACATGCTATGAGGCCGTCTTGAAGCATTTTTGGATTAAAATAATCTTCTGGCCCTACCTGTCATCCTGGTGATTGTAGTTTGCACACTCATCTGGTCAAGACAGGAATATATTGTGGTGGGGTAAATGTTAGAGGTTGCAGCAAATATATTGTACACTGCGGGTCTTTCAACCAAGTTTAGAGGCAAGCTTGTGGGGCCAGTGCTATGATGTGTCGCGTCAACTCGTACAACAAGGAAAAGCTTGATTTTACTACTACACACCATCTCCCTCCCCCATGCGCGGTGGCTCGCAGATGAGGATAGGCTTTTGCTTATACTATAACAAGCTATCCCTCCCACACACAGTGGATGGACATGCAGCAGTGTATTCGATACTATAGAAGTAGTAGTAGTAGTAGTAGTAGTAGTAGTAGTAGTAGTAGTAGTAGTAGTAGTAGTAGTAGTAGTAGTAGTAGTAGTAGTCTCTACTCCTAATGGAGCAGTTGGTAGTCTCGCTTCCAGGTTTTTTTAGTCCCACCTTCCCTGGTTTTTTTTGGTACCTCCTCCCACCTCTGACTTATCCACCACAAACCGAAAAAACCTTCTCCTGAAGCCCCAACCCGCACCCACCCACATACAAAAAATAGACCTACGAAGGTTAACCAATGAAAAAAGACCTACCAAGGCTAACTAGCCAAAAAAACCTAAACCTATCACCCGCACGTACGAGCGACCTCTCATGCCCTCGAGCGAGGTCTCCCTTCGCCACCGCCCTTCATCCCTTCGCCGCCGCGCTTCACTCCCCGCCCTCCATCCGCGCTTCACTCGCCGCCCTCCATCCATGAATCGTACGCACGAACGAGCGAAGCCTGCGTGCCCTCGAGCGAGAGCCACCCTCGCACATCAAGCCGCCGCCGATCCATCCCTTCGCCGCCGCCCTCGCCCATCAAACCGCCGCCGATCCATCCCTTCGCCGCCGCCCTCGCCCATCAAGCCACCGCCGATCCCTGGCTACTTCGATGGGAGCCATCGATCTTCTTTAGGAGACGGCGCCGATCCCGTTGAGGAGCCGCCGCCGACCACGTCCAGGATCCGACACCGATCCCCTTCAGGAGCCGACGCCGATCCCCTGAGCCCCTGGCGCTGGCCAGGCTCCAGACCGATGGACACGCCTGCTCGCCGCTCCTCGGGGCCAGCCCCTCCCGCCGCGCCGGATCACGCATCGGCTTGGGGACCCCTCGGGGATGCCGCCCCACACCCATCTGATGCCAGCACCCCTCCCGCCATGCTGCCCTTCTGCTCCGCCGCGCCCACCCCATGCTCCCCCCTCTGCCCGGTGACTGTCGGCACACGGGCGCTGCGGAGGGTCGAGGCCGGCGCGCTCAGGTCCTTCCCCGCCGACCCGCTCATCACGCAGGCGGTGCCTGACCGCCCGCTCTTCTCCGACTCCGCCATCTTCTCCCCTACGCTGGCGCGCCCGACAACATTGTGCCGGGGTTGCCTCGGCCGCCGAGCTGCCCGACCCTCTCTGGCGCGCCGGGGTCGACCCGCCGCTGATGCCCGTCTCCGCCGTTGACCTGGCCGCAGACGCTATGGTCGGTGCGGTCACCGATGATGCCGCGCAGCAGGCCTGATGGACACGGAGATGCCCACCACGTTCCTGGCCGACGCAACCGGCGTCGAGGAGTCCGTGGCCAGGTTCATCGACAAGCTCAACAAGCAGATATTCCAGGCGGAGGACGCTCTCACCGAAGGCTACGACAAGCTCAGGCTGTCGGCGTACGACACTCTCGGGGCCTACAGGAAGGCGATAAGGGGAGTCGCTGGTAGCCTCACGTCCTCGGTGGCAGCCACCAAGAAGCAGGCCACTAGTGGGGTCTCGGACGTTTCCGGTGCATTTCAGGATAAGGTGGCCGGAGCTGGTGCCGTGGCGACTGATGTTCAATTTTTGTAGTAGAGGATTCACTCACTGGGCAGTGCAACCACGTCGTCCCTCGTATACTACTATGGCTCGGCCAAGTCGTCGTTGCCACCAAATGTTAAAGATTTGCTGAACTCATCCGAGGAGAAAGCTAACATAGTATTGCCACCAATTGGAAGTGCCCTCCAACAGGTATATTTGTGCCAAGTCTCCCCTTAAGACACTCCTAGTAGTAAATCTATAAACTGTTGAGCCAATTGTTGCTGAGGCCACTGAAAATATTCTGACATGGAATGCTTCAGGTATACATTATCATAGAAGGCATGAAATTTTGGCTGATTGGTTGCATGTCGCTTCGGATTTGGTACTATCTCCATCTCTCTCTCTCTCTCACACACACACCACTTTCTCTCCGTCTCTCTCTCTCTCTCAGTATCTGCGTGTGCTTGCTCACGCAGGTGCATGTGTGTGTGCGCGCGCGTGTGATGTGCCGTTGACCGCTGTTGTGTGTGCTTGTGGTGATGTTGCCTGTGAGTGTGATTTTTGCCGCTATCCTGCGTGATTCTTGGTGCCTCGAGGATGAGAGGAAGCCACCCAGAAAATGGCCAGAAGGAAGCACCATATGTGCAGGTGTGCTCATGTGTGTTAGAAGGTGAGTTTGTGCTTCTAATTTCCTAAACATTCCTATTTCAAATAGAAAACAGCTATGGTTGGTGATAATAATTATTGGTGAACATTGTTATTGGTAAACCTGCAAACCTGCATGATGTCCATCTTCCTCTTCTTCCTGTTGCAACTATTGATGGCCATTATTATTGCAATTTTATCCTAATTTATGTTCAACTATTACCAGGTTCTTTGATTGAATCCTAATTCAAACTTCTAACACACGCAATACTTTTTGAGCAATTGTAAGATGATGCATACTCTGACAGTGCTTTGGCCACATAAAAGGTAAATCCATCATTGTGGAGATGTCAAAGACATCACAAAAACAAGCATCTGAACTTTCTTTTTGGAATGAAACAAAGATGCAGACTAACAGTATTATGTTTTTTTTGACATCAACCAATATGATGGGTTGGTTCAGGACTTCAGTTATATATCACCAATATAAAAATCTATTAACCATAGCAATTGTTACTTTTTTTAGCTACTCTCAAATGCTTCTCTATTTTAAATACGTAATAAATGTTGTCACAAACACCCTATTTCCACCGCACTAACGACTGTGGCAGGAAGGAGCCCACCGTCGGCGTCTCCCATGGCCGAGAAGACCGAGGACCCAGCGCCCTCAAGTACGATGGAGTTCTTTCTGTTGCGACTTATGGTGATGACTGAGGAGTTTTGAGATCAATCTTGATCTGCATATGACCGTGACCATGAGGCGAACCTGGTTGCACTTAGAGACAATTGATTAATGGAGATCCTCCAGTCATCGAGCTCCTAAAGGACACCTAGGCTAGAAATCCACGCTTGTCCATACCGCTTGCCTTTTAGGCCGAACAACCTCGTGAACTTCGACCCCATCATGCTATAAATATAAATAGTTTACAAATTAACTAAGTTTTTAGATTGGATATTATTCCACATCTATGCGTATTTTTTTTCTTACTATGGTATATATCTAACACTAGAAAATGAGTTGTTGAAATATTTTATACTAATAAATCATTGGTCTATAGGACAAGGACTCGGCAGATGATTCCTCCTTGACTTTCTACCAGCTGCGCCCTGACTGCGTTTACAGCGTCCCCACGCCGTGTTCAAGACCAAGTTCTAACCCACATATCCAATCTCCCTCCATGGATCTTGCCTCTCATTGACCAAGAGCAACAATTCAACTCAATTTGAGATTTACAAAAGAGATGGACCTAGAGCAAACAACCTGCGAGGCTTGGTTCGTGTCCATCGACAACGTTGCTGCCGTATGTCAAGGTATGTAGCGGCAGCTTTTGTTATCCTTTCCACACCAGCAAATGTCAGAATTTATCATGTGGGCAGTTTTTTTACTGTAGTATGAGTACAAGGTTCAGGGAAGTTCAGTCATTTAGTATCTCACAGATTGTCTAGGCTTTAAATTTAGGAGATGATTTGGAAGCTCAACATAGAAACTTATTTAGTCAAATGTAGATTACATATTAAACGCCTTTTCAAAGCAAGTATGGAAGAAAATGTGGTGACCTCTCCATGAGGAAATTTAATATAACAGTTTCTTTGACTTGAAGGAATATTTGCAGATTTTAATCTATAGGAAGTTTGAGGGTATCCTCAAGTTAACACACTTGATTCTTACTGCTGCTTATGCATCCCTGAACTTCAGTTAAATTTATGATTATCTGGATATTTCCTATACTTTATCAAGTGTAGGGTTCTTAAAATAAGGACAGACATTTGTTTCACCTTTTGTAGTTCATCATAATAGCATATTATTTTAAAAAATGGCAAATTGCCAAGTACAGTTCTGAAGCGGAGAGTTACTTATGTATTTTTTTATTCATGAATGACATGATCAAGGAGTCAGGTGCAAAAATGCTTTATAAATCAGGTGAGACAACATGCTAAAATTTTGTGGCGATTAGTGAAGGAAAGAACTATGTACTCTTGTTTCAAGTAGACTTCATCGCCTTATTGTTAGAGTCAGCTTCACCTCCCATTGTTATATTCTTGAAGTGAATATTATGCCCCCCACCCCCCACTCCCCATTTATGTTGTTGAAAATGGCAATCGCTTGATCTTTGAATCATGCAACTGCCTATCTACAAATCATAAATGAACAAATAAAACGTACTGATATATCCAAATAGTTGAGTATCCTGCTTGTAGAATTTGTTCCTATTTATCCTTTTGTCATTTTTACATATGGGCATCCGGTGTTTGCGGCATCTCAAAGTTTACATTTTTAAGTTGATATATTGTACACGTTGGAATTTTGTGTTGTGCCTCAAAGTTTGCCCTTTTTACAAGTAGATGCATTTTAGTTATAGATACATCCCTTGTTGTCCATTTTGATGACAAGTATTTTCGGACGGAGGGAGTAATATATTGTGTATTTTGTTGATGATTTGTTGCTGAGATATATTCCAAGTGATAATCATACATTATATGTTTGCTCCTCCATGTTAGGAGAGGAGTGGAAATATGGTTAAATTCTAAATATGATATTATGCAGCATGACCAAAATATCACATCTTATTAATCCCTTTCTCTTGGCAGTGTGCTACATCTGGTCGCTCAAGGCCAAGGAGGTGATGAAAGGCTTCTTGATAAGTTTTTAGCTATCTGATTCAAATCCATATAGCTTGCGAGATGATGGCATAGTATTATCTGACATTTTATCTGTATTTGATTAAATGTCTTTCCCTTTAAGAAATATAGTGCAATGGAATTGAATTTTAGAAACTACCGTTGGTTACTATTATTTGTGAATTCTATTTAACGCTTCACGATTTTTTCCCGGTTCCAGTTCTTGTAAAGGATATGATAATCATTTAAACAAAGTTGTCAAACTTAAAGAAAAAGAATCTTCAACTACTGAAAAACATTAAGGATTTGCACATTTGTGCTTGATCATGAAGTGAAATGGACCACAAAGGGACATTTTAACTTGTTTTATTGAGAGGGCATGAGAGGTCTGGAGGGATCATCTTCCTTGGCCCATGATAATACAAAAGGTGTCTTTATATATGTGTTTGTTTTCATAGAGTATGAGAGATGGAGATGAATTATGTCGACGTTCAAAAAGAATATTTGAAGACCCTTGGATTTTTTATGGCAGCGCACGGGCACCTTTCAAAGACAAGGGTCTTGACTTATGACATTGCACGTGCACCTAATATACTAAATTCAGCTTTGACCTTATCATTTATTTGATTCATTTATATGCATGCATTGTAGCCCGTAGCAAAGCACGGGCGTTCTACTACTACTACTACTAGTAGTAGTAGTAGTAGTAGTAGTAGTAGTAGTAGTAGTAGTAGTAGTAGTAGTAGTAGTAGTAGTAGTAGTAGTAGTAGTAGTAGTAGTAGTAGTAGTAGTAGTAGTAGTAGTAGTAGTAGTAGTAGTAGTAGTAGTAGTAGTAGTAGTAGTAGTAGTAGTAGTAACATCATTGTTCGTCTTCTCGAAGAGGCGAAGAGCCAAGCGCAACCCAAACATGGCAGTTGCGAACCTTGGAGTATGCAAAATTGCTATGTGAGCCCACTATTGTAGTAGTACTTGCTAGTATAGCCCTGTAAACCAGAAAGGAGTATTTTCCTTTCTAGGGATTTCAACAAGTGACTAGACTACACCGAGACGGATTACATATGGAGCAAAATGAGTGAATCTACACCGTAAATAAATACGTAGTTCTCTCGTTTTCCTCTCCGCCTTGGGTGCGGTGCACAATATTGAGTATACTAGTACTGACTAGTCTCTTTTTGACACGCATTTACGTTTTTTTAACACAGTACAGACGCAAGCGCTCATATACACGCGCATACACTTAGGCTGGTTGTAATGGAAAGTATCATATACTAGTATCTTGTATATGATACTACATCCGTAGTGCATAGTATCATATGTTAATATCATAGATGACTTCATTTATTAGAATGCATGACACATAGTAGCACAACATTTAATATGATACGGTATCATTATATGATACTCAACCCTCTCTTTCTTCATTTAATTTTGTGCCACCTCATCAAATTTTCCTAGTTGGCATGCATGATACTCCCATTACATCTAGCCTCACCCCTATGAGTGCACACACGCACACCCTACCCCTATGACCACTTCCGAAAGACTTGGCCGGCATATCATCTTGAAATTTACAAAGTCACCATAGGCACCTCGTCGTCGACAGGAACGTCTCCTGACACGCATTTACATTGATACGGCTTGAATGCCAAGAAGGGAGAGGGTAGCGGTTCCCGAGACGCTGAACGGTCAATGATGCATCCTCAATTAGCATGTAGAGGGAATTAATTGGAGAAGCAGAATAGAGCCAGCACGATGTGAATGCAACAGAGTTTGGACTCTCATATAAAGGCGCCCCACCACTCCAATCCATCTACTCCTAGTATATGCGCAACACTGCTCACTCCAATCCAAGACCAAGTGACTAGAAGCCACAAGGACCTATGGAGGCGATGGACGCGAGTGGGAGTCGGTTGTGCCAAATCATCCAAGACGCTGGCCTGCGGTCCCGCACCGTGCAGCATTTCCAGATGGTGCTGGCGACCGCCGACGTCGTAGCCCTCGCCAACGTTGGCTTCGCCTCTCGCATGGACGACATGATGGTCCACTCCATCCGCAAGTTCACCACCGTCAAGAAGCGCGCGGACGACCTTGTCGTACTGCTCCAGCCCGCGCGCCTAGGCTCCTCATTGCCTTCCACCCTCATCGTCCTCCATGGTGATGAACTCTTTCAAGCCCTGGTGGCCCTGCAGATGCCGGATGTCACGATGAAGAATGTGCACCTCTAGGCCACGCTCGTCGTACAGCGCCTTGCCATGCAAGAAACCATCAACCTGCACATCCACGTCTACGAGGAAATCGTCTACATAGGCCACTACAAAGCCAGCGAGGACAGCAAGATGTTGGCCTTCTTCCAGTGGTGGAATCTTCGGATGCCATTGTTCAGAAGCACGTCGACCTGGCCACGAAAGCCGCTGCTACTTAGCCGTCGTTCGATGGGCCGGCGCCCTGAGTCGAGGAGGTGGTTGTCATCGATGGATGCATCTCTTCTTCTTACCTCCTGTAACCAGCACTGCATCGCCTCGTGGCCTTAATGTTTTGTTAGTATAGTACTGCCTCCGTTCCCAAATATAAGTCTTTCTAGAGATTCCAACAAGTGACTATATACGGAGCAAAATGAGTGAATCTACACTCTAAAATATGTCTACATACATCCATATGTTGTATTCCATTTGAAATATCTAAAAAGGCTTATATTTAGGAACGGAGGGAGTATATGGCATTTGTATTCTAGTCGTAACGTTTTCACTATGAGGTGGGGCCGAAGTTGAGCAAACCGACAATTGGAAAATCCCCACCCCGCCCACCGGGCATCGGATGAGTTTAGAATTAGAAGAGAGAAATGAGGGAGAAGAGCTAGCTGTAGCACGAACGCTATTGTCGGATGGGACCGTGTTGATAGAATAGGAGTACTGAGCAGTCGTACCTCTTTTTTAGGGAAAAAGTAGTCATATGTCTAGTACCACTAGTTGGGTGCGTGAGACCTATACCTGTCATCACTTTAGGTCTCCTTTTCAAACCACAGCTACGCTTCACAGTAGATATCTTTTCACCCATTTATCCTCCTATATGTAGTCCTAGGCTATTTCCACGTGCTCCCTTTCGCCGACATGTGGGATATAGAGCATCTGGGTCGTAGTGCATGCATGACTTGGAGCACATGTCGGGGTACTTTACATTTCAGACCTCACGAATTACATGCAAACGCCCCGCAGAAGAATAAATAAATGAATGAATGAATTACTACATGAAACCGGATTATTTTCATAGAAAATGGAGCATGTTTATTAAATTTTGGACATAACACGTTTATAAAAAATGACCAGACCTAAACCAGTCTAAGGGCCTCTTTGATTCGCAGGATACTGAAAACACGGGAAAGGGGAAATGATGATGGCGATGAACCGAGACGAGGAGAACTCTAACTCAGTTAGAGGTTAGAGTTAGATTCTAACCCTGAACTAACTCTGAACCAAAGAGGTGTATGGATGGCAGGGTTAGATTGACAATAAATGCTCTTTCTCAATCATTTGACTACTTTGGACCCTATTTCCTGGCGGATTTGGTGTGGCCGGCTCTTGTGTGGCCTCCTCCAGCTCACAATTGACATAAACGAACCATCTTTAAAAATCAAGCATGCAAAACATGATAAATTGTACTTTGTCCATACAAATGATATATCCCACTTAAACATACAAGTTGTCAATCAAGCCTCACAAAAAAATACACTCCATGAAACAAAGCATGAGCTAACTCATCACAGAAGTCATTCACGATAGGTAGGGAGCCCGGAGCCCCTCACGCACCCAGGGAGGAGCTCGTCATTGTCGCTCTCGAGGAAGGCTCTGTAGAGCTCAAGCCCTAGGAACCCCTCCGACACTGCCTCTTGCGAGTTGAGGTCGACACCGGCATGGGTAGCAGGGCCGCTTGCCGGTGACTGCGAACCGAATCTTTGGGCCTCTTGAAATAATGCAAGCCTGAAATTGAAATACCTAGAAAGTGAACTGAATCTTTGGGCCTCTAGAAATAATGCAAGCCTGAAACTGAACTACCTAGAAAGGTGAACAGAATCTTTGGGCCTCTAGAAAGATTTATTACCTCCTCGAGCAACATCAAACAATTCCATGCGTGCACCACAAATCTATACAAAGTTTAACCAGGATCTACTTTTCCAAATTAGAATTAGCGCTAGAGCGAGCAAGATCAATGATATGGTTGTGAGACAGAGAAGGAACGAACAAACTCACCCCTCTCCCGACCTCCGTGGTAGATGCGCTGCCGCGCATGACAAAGGGAGAAAAACGACCGGTGAAGGGTGAGCGGAGCGAGCTTCGAAGGCCGGAGGGAGAGGGCGGCAGGAGGAGGGCGGCAAAGGCCAGAGGAAGAGGGCGGTCGGAGGAGAGAGGGCGAGCGGCGGAGCGGCGCTTGGGCGGGCGAACCGATGGGGAACAGAGAGGAGTCGTGCGAGGGGGGCGGAGGGAGCGATCTGGTGCGGGCAGGGGAGATTCTTTTAGTTCCCTTTTAGTGGGCCAGAGGAGAACTAACCCAATTAGAACCTCTCCACCGGGCTAGTTTTTTTAACAAGTTAGAGCAAACTAGCTCAAACTAACCCCTCCTATTTGGATAATTTGAGGCTATTTCAACCCAAACTAGCTCTAACTCAGGGATCCAAACAAAGAGGAGTAGTACTGTACATGCTATAGCCTCGACTGTAGCACATTGTGTTTTATGGCCATATCACCACATTGTTTTCTACTGCTGGTTCACTGGGCTGCCGTGGTTCGCACACCTCCGACGTGAGTAGTAGTACTAGTATATACCGCATGATTCTTTGCTCCTTCTTACTACGTACTTCGCCAACATGTGGGAGAGCCAGCATCCAGGTCGACATGTCATGCACCAGATTAGAGTGCGGAAGGAAGGGGGCATCACCCCAGTCGTAGCGCCAGTAATTCACTGTCAAATCACAAGTCTTTCCAGCAGTAATGCACTGTCAAATCACACAGACCGACCTTTCCAGCAGTAAGTAATTTGAATCCGCAACTCCCTCACCCTCCTCGCCTCTCTGTCAACCCGCCTATGCGAAAACTGATGTGCATACTACCCGGGAAAAGCCCTGCCCTCAACTTTTAACTACGCGAAAATAGTTTGAGCTTGTTCGTTCTATATAAATGCTAGTATTGTATGTTTGTTCACCCGTGGGGATGTTCAATGAATGGAGGGCTGGGGAGCACAGGTGAACAATACTACTAGTAGTAGCAAGTAGGAGTCGTACAGTTAGTCACCTTAAATAAAGAGTTTCTTTTCTTTAATGCCACATACACAAATTGAAACGCTTGTTGTGGAGAGAAAAAGATAATCACTCCACTATATATGTACGCATGGGCCTGAGCGCTTGCTTTACTAGGGTTGCTCTCTTCATTCTCTCATCCTCTCCAGATCTAAACAAGACAGCGGTGGCGACATTTTCTCTCTGCTCATCGCTGGTCACAGATCCGGCCAGATCCCTTTGGCCAGTGTGTGTAGAGGACTAAAAGTGCATCGTTCACACGGTCATCGCCGGCGATGGAGGAAACCCATAGCTGCGGGCAGGGCCCGATCCTCTGCCGTCACTAGTGCGCGTCGGTCCTAAACAAACGGTTTAAAACCCCTTCCCGCGACGGCATTCGGAACCATCGCCAAGTGAGTGTGGGCGATAGGGGGGTCCTTACCACACGCCCCAGAAACTACCGGGGATAGGGCCCCTATAGTACTCCTACTCGTTTCTGCTTGCATTGCCATCACAGTCGATATTCTATGGTGCTACGTTTACGATGCGTGGCCCATCACAAACGGTTCACTATTATAGAACGTGTATGATGCGCAACCCATCAAAAACGGTTCACTGTTAAGAAGATTAGCTAATCGTCGTACGAGTGATGAGCATGTCAATACCATTGTTACACCCACATCCCCTGCTGTTATAAATACTGGACCAATTACTAGAGCTCGCGCACGCCAATTAAATTATCAGGTACTTTCGTTTCTTGGTAATGATTCTAATGTTCCTGAGAATATGATGCTGCCTAAATTGGATACATTTGTTTTGCTTACAAATGAAGGGCCTGGCATGGATAAGAGGGATGAACACTGGAGTAAGTCCAAGCATGGAGATGATGGCCTGCGCAAGGGGATCAAGAACAGAGTTACAAGTGACGATTTCAGGACTTTAAAGCCACCATAAGGAGTGCATGAAGCCTTGGACGAAATATACAAGATGCTACTTCATAAATTTCATCCAGAGGCTATTCTAGGTGATGCATCACCTTATTATTGGGCTAGGCCCATGTATTTTCGAAATACTTAAGTATAGGCTATTTTTAGAGTCCGTATGTGTGGGGAAACAAGAGTTAGGGTTGGTTTCGGACCCCTCCTCCAAGGGACACAAAATTCGCCCCTCTTCCTCCATATATACAGCCATTAGGGCGTCGTTTAGACTTTGGGTTTTGTTTAGATTAAAGTTTGCCATAGCTGCAACTTCACGTACTTCGTTTGTGTTTAACGACCAGACAAAGGCGTCACAGAACCCCACCTTCATCAATAAATCTTTCATCTTATATTCGCAATATCCAGATTGCAATCTCAGTTTCTTGCTTGTTCTTCGTTTGCTCGCAGGAAACATACCCTCATGGTCAGGTTGATCGTGCTCCGGAGTGGTCAATAACCCCTCAGAAGTTGGTTTAGCGATTGCTAAGGCGCGACGTCTCGCACGTTCGTAGTCGGATCGTCAAGGTCGACTCCCACAGAAAATGATAGCCACCATCTCATCGAAACATCGGGACACCCTCGCCTCTATCAAGTGGTATCATATTTCCAGGTTGGTCGATGAGATTTACAGTTTTTTGTAGTTTAGATAGAGTCTGTTCTTCATACCTACAGTCCACGAAAAAAGCCAAAAAAATTAGGGTTAGTTCATCATATCGGAACCAATCTGAGCCTTTGCATAGTCTTTTTAGAGTTTTGCTTTGTTGAATTTGAGGTTGCATCGTCGTGTCGAGTTGCTGGTCTTAGCGTCCAGTCCCTTAGAGTTTCGAGTTCTGTTCACAGGTTGTCATGCCGCCGCCGCACCATCATCGTCATCTTTGCCATATACCACCACCCCACCATATACATCGCCGCTGCCATATAAAACCACCAATCCGATTCCACATATACCATCGCCATATACAACCACCAATCCGATTCCACATATACCATCGCCATATACCACCACCAATCCAAGTCCAGATATACCATCGCCATATACAACCACCAGTCCGAGTTCCACCAGATTCATCGCCGCCAACTGTCCGAGTTCCACCAGATTCATCTCCGCCACCAGTCCTAGTCCGAGTCCAGTATTTGTTGCTTTGTTTTCGGTTTCCAGATCACGCGATACTTTGAGTCGTGACCAAGTCGGACCTCCCAACTTTTGTGCTACCCATAGTAGAAAAATAGTTCCAAACTAAAAAAAACTAAGTCTGGAAAATTCTGGCTAGGCAGTTTTGAGACTATTTGTACACTTTTTTAGAAAAAAATTGTTGCAGAGCAAAAAAAGAGGAAAAAAGTACAAAAAAGGAAAAAAAGAAAAAAAATCAGAGCATGCTCCTCCCTTGTTTACGTGCAGCGTCGTGGTTTTGTTAGTGTTCTAGGCTCGCGTCTCTAGCACGGTCTAGCCTAGGACCAGCACAGTATCGTCGTTGAGCGTTTATTCAACTTTGCATCTCTGAACTGATTATTGCTGACCCTTTTTGCTACCATATTATAAGCCTTCCAAGCTCCACATACATCTACGTCGTGCGTTTGACTCTCCCTGGTAATCGCTCTATCCAAGCTTTGAGAGTTTTGACTACGACGGTTGCCGATCACCGCCTGCTGCTGGGTAAGAACTGGTACTAATTTGAGATTTGCTTGATGGATTTGTGACACCCGCCACCACCTCTTGTTAGTAGTCTGTAGGATCAGATTCTTGTGTGTTTCTATTGCTGCTAACCATGGCAGGATCACAAGCCGACGAGACTGACTGGGAGAACGTGACAAATAAGGAGTTGCATGATAAGTTTCAGCAAATGATGAGTGGACAGGTGCAAGATGTGCTAAACAGATTTGAAGAGGCCATGGAGAAGATAGATGGCATGGAGAAGACGTTCGAAACAAAGCTCGATAACAAGTTTAATGAATTGCCCGCGCGTCTTCCACCACCACCACCGGCTGCACCTAATGCACCTCTACAACAACAACAACACCAACACCACCACCACCACCACCACCACCACCACCACCACCACCAACAACAACAACAACAACAACAACAACAACAACAACAACAACAACAACAACAACAACAACAACAACAACAACAACAACAACAACAACAACAACAACAACAACAACAACAACAACGACGACGACGACGACGATGACGACGACGACGACTACCTCCATGTTGCGAAACAGCCCTCCGCCGAGCGAGCCGTCTCCCTCTTGTGCCTGGCCAAACTGTTGGTGTTGTTGTTGATACCTTTGTGGCTCCTGCTGCTGATGTGGAGGAGGATGATTTTGTGGGAGATTATGAGGATGAGGTTGATCAAAATTAGAACTACGTGCAACCACCAGCACCACAACCACCAGGTCGTCCACATGCAAATAATGGTAATGGTAGGGCTCCCACTCATGTACGAGATCATGACCATCTCCCTAAACTGAAATTGAATATTCCACCATTTGAGGGTAGATATGTTCTTGATATATATCTTACTTGGGAGTTAGAAACTGAACAATGTTTTACATGTTTACAATATCCCAACGAGAGACGTGTTCCTGCTGATGTTTGTGCTTTCACTAGTTTTGCATGTGTTTGGTGGTCTGAACATTGTAGATTATATCCTATTCCAGCTACTTGGGCTGCTTTGAAAACCGCTATGCGTACTCGTTGGGTTCCACCATATTATCAACGTGAATTACTTCAAAAATTGCAGCGTTTAAGACAAGGAAAAAATTCTGTAGAAGAATATTATCAGGAATTACAAACTGGCATGATTAGATGTGGTATTACTGAGGAGAATGAAGCTATGCTTGCATGTTTTATGGGTGGATTAAATAGAGAGATTCAGACCATTCTAGAGTATAAGGATTATACTAATATCACTCGTTTATTCCATCTTGCTTATAAAGCTGAACATGAAGTGCAGGATCGACAGGCATTGGCATGAACTAACTTTTCTGCAGGTCGATCTTCATCATGGACACCACGTGCATCCTCTACTTCCACTGCACTAGCACCTCCATCAGGTGCCACCTCCAGCCGTGATATGAGAAAGCAAGCACAACCACCACTATCTGCCAAGAGCACACCTGCTGGGCCTGCCCAGAGCTCTTCTTCTTCCATGGCATCGTTGTAAGGGAAGAGGACATTTTGCGAGAGAATGCAAATCTCAGCATGTGATGATTGTTACTGAGGATGGTGGGTATGAGTTCGCTAGTGACTATGATGAGGAGACTTTGGCTCTTATTACACATGAAGAACATGGTGGAGATGATTATAATCATGAGACGCAATACATGGCTCCTGAAGATGCTGACAGGTATGAATGTTTAGTTGCTCAACGTGTTTTGAGTGTGCAGGTTACACAAGCTGAGAAAAAATAGAGGCATAATTTGTTCCACACAAAGGGAGTTGTGAAGGAACGTTCTGTTCGCGTCATCATAGATGGAGGGAGCTGCAATAACTTGGCTAGCATGGAGATGGTGGAGAAGCTATCTCTCACCACAAGATCACATCCACATCCTTACTATATCCAATGGTTCAACAACAGCGGAAAGGTTAAGGTAACACGTACTGTTTGTGTGCATTTTAGTATCTCTACATATGCTGATTATGTTGATTGTAATGTGGTACCTATGCAAGCATGTTCCGTATTACTTGGTAGACCATGGCAATTTGATAAAAACTTCTATACACCATGGTAGAAACAATCAGTATACTCTTGTTCATAAGGATAAAAATATTACTTTGCTTCCTATGACTCCTGATTCCATTTTGAAAGATGATATTAATAGAGCTAATAAAGCAAAACAGGAGAAAAGTAAGAGTGAAAATCAGATTGTGGCAAAAGAATTTGCGCAACAAATGAAGCCTAATAATAAACCATCTAGTGTTGCTTCTGAAATTAAATTGAAAAGTGCATGTTTACTTGCCACCAAATCTGATATTGATGATCTAGATTTTAGCAAATCTGTTTGCCATGCTTTTGTGTGCAAAGATGCATTATTTTCATTCAAGGACGTGCCTTCCTCTTTGTCTCCTGTTGTCATTAACATTTTGCAGGAGTTCGCTGATGTCTTTCCACAAGACGTGCCACCGGGATTACCACCTATTCGAGGGATTGAGCATCAAATTGACTTAATTCCCGGTGCATCATTACCCAACTGTGCACCATATCGTACCAATCCAGAGGAGACGAAGGAGATTATGCGTCCAGTACAAGAACTGCTCGACAAAGGTTATATACGCGAATCCCTTAGTCCTTATGTTGTTCCTATCATTTTAGTGCCGAAAAAGGATGGTACATCGCGTATGTGCGTTGATTGTAGAGGCATTAATAATATTACTATTCGTTATCGTCATCCTATTCCTAGGCTAGATGATATGCTTGATGAATTGAGTGGCTCTACAATATTATCCAAAGTTGATTCGCGTAGTGGATACCATCAAATTCGTATGAAATTGGGAGATGAATGGAAAACAACATTTAAAACTAAGTTTGGATTATATGAGGGATTAATCATGCCTTTTGGGTTAACTAATGCACCTAGTACTTTCATGAGATTAATGAACGAAGTTTTACATGCTTTCATTCGACGATTTGTGGTAGTTTAATTTGATGACATATTGATTTATAGCAAATCTTTGGAGGAACATTTGGAACATTTACAGGCTATTTTTATTGCTCTATGTAATGCACGTTTGTTTGGTAACCTTGGAAAGTGAACCTTTTGCACCGACCAAGTATCTTTTCTTGGCTATGTTGTTACTCCACAGGGAATTGAAGTTGATAAAGCCAAGATTGAAGCTATTGAGAGTTGGCTGCAACCCAAAATGGTCACACAAGTGAGGAGTTTCCTTGGCCTCACTGGTTTCTATAGGCGTTTTGTGAGAGATTTCAGCACCATTGTTGCACCTCTCAACGAGCTTACAAAGAATGATGTGCCTTTTGTTCGAGGTACCGCATAGGAAGAAGCCTTCACGGTATTGAAAGATAAGTTGACACATGCTCCTTTACTCCAACTTCCTGATTTTAATAAGACTTTTGAGCTTGAATGTGATGCTAGTGGAATTGGATTAGGAGGTGTGTTATTACAAGATGGCAAACCTGTTGCATACTTTTCTGAAAAATTGAGTGGGCCTAGTCTGAATTATTCTACTTATGATAAAGAATTATATGCTCTTGTTCGGACCTTAGAAACATGGCAACATTATTTATGGCCCAAGGAATTTTTTTATACATTCTGATCATGAATCTTTTAAATGCATTAAAAGTCAAGCAAAACTGAACCATAGACATGTTAAATGGGTTGAATTCATTGAGACTTTCCCTTATGTCATTAAACACAAGAAGGGTAAATAAAATGTTATTGCTGATGCATTGTCTCGTCGTTATACTATGCTTTCACAACTTGACTTTAAAATATTTGGTTTGGAGACCATCAAAGATCAATATGTGCATGATGCTAAATTTGAAGATGTATTGTAGAATTGTAAGGAAGGGAGAACTTGGAACAAGTTCGCTCTTAATGATGGATTTGTGTTTCATGCTAACAAGCCATGCATTCCAGCTAGCTCTGTTCATCTTTTGTTGTTGCAGGAGGCGCATGGAGGAGGATTAATGGGACACTTTTGCGTCAAGAAGATGGAGGATATACTTGCTACACATTTCTTTTGGCCAAAGATGAGACGGGATGTTGAGCGTTTTGTTGCTCGCTGCACTAGATGTCAAAAAGCTAAGTCACGACTCAATCCTCATGGTTTATATATGCCTTTGCCTATACCTAGTGTTCCTTGGGAGGATATATCTATGGACTTTGTTTTAGGTTTACCTAGAACAAAGAAGGGGGGGGGATAGCATATTTGTTGTCATGGATAGGTTCTCGAAACTGGCACACTTTATACCATGTCATAAAAGTGATGATGTTGTTAATGTTGCTGATTTGTTCTTTTGTGAAATTATTCGCTTGCATTGTGTGCCAAATACTATTGTTTCAGATCGTGATACTAAATTTCTTAGCCACTTTTGGAGATGTTTATGCGCTAAGTTGGGGACTAAACTGCTTTTTAGTACTACTTGTCACCCCCAAACTGATGGACAAACTGAAGTAGTCAATAGAACATTTGCCTACTATGCTTAGGGCTATTTTGAAGAATAATAAGAAAATGTGGGAAGACTGCTTGCCCCATATTGAATTTGCTTATAATCGTTCATTGCATTCTACTACTAAGATGTGCCCTTTTGAAATTGCCTATGGTTTCCTACCTCGTGCACCTATTGAGTTGTTGCCTCTTCCATCTTCGGAGAAGGTTAATTTTGATGCTAAAGAACATGTTGAATTGATTTTAAAATGCATGAGTTAACTAAGGAAAACATTGAGCGTATGAATGCTAAATATAAACTTGCTGGAGATAAGGGTAGAAAACTTGTTGTGCTTGCACGTGGAGATCTTGTTTGCTTACATTTGCGTAAGGATAGATTTCCTAATTTGCGCAAATCAAAGCTAATGCCACGTGATGATGGTCCTTTTAAGGTGTTAGAGAAAATAAATGATAATGCATATAAGCTTGAGCTGCCTATAGATTTTGTTGTTAGTCCCACTTGTAACATTGCGGATTTGAAGCCTTATTTGGGTGAGGAAGATGAGCTTCCGTCGAGGGCGACTTCATTTCGAGAAGGGGAGGATGATGAGGACATCAATACCATTGTTACACCCACATCCCCTGCTGCTATACATACTGGACCAATTACTAGAGCTCGTGCATGCCAATTAAATTATCAGGTACTTTTGTTTCTTGGTAATGATTCTAATGTTCAGGAGAATATGATGCTGCCTAAATTGGATACATTTGTTTTGCTTACAAATGAAGGGCCTGGCATGGATAAGAGGGATGAACACTGGAGCAAGACCAAGCATGGAGATGATGGCCTGCGCAAGGGGATCAAGAACGGAGTTACAAGTGATGATTTCAGGACTTTGAAGCCACCATAAGGAGTGCATGAAGCCTTGGACGAAATATACAAGATGCTACTTCATAAATTTCGTCCAGAGGCTATTCTAGGTGCTGCATCACCTTATTATTGGGCCAGGCCCATGTATTTTCGAAATACTTAAGTATAGGCTATTTTTAGAGTCTGTATGTGTGGGGAAACAAGAGTTAGGGTTGGTTTCCGACCCCTCTTCCAAGGGCTACGAAATTCCCCCCTCTTCCTCCATATATACAGCCCTTAGGGCGTCGTTTAGACTTTGGGTTTTGTTTAGATTAAAGTTTGCCATAGCTGCAACTTCACGTACTTCGTTTGTGTTCAACGACCAGACAAAGGCGTCACAAAACCCCGCCTTGATCAATAAAGCTTTCCTCTTATATTCGCAATATCCAGAATGCAATCTCAGTTTCTTGCTTGTTCTTCGTTTGCTCGCAGGAAACAGACCCTCGTGGTCAGGTTGATCGTGCTTCGGCGTGGTCAATAACCCCTCGAAAGTTGGTTTAGTGATTGCTAAGGCGCGGCATCTCGCACGTTCGTAGTCGGATCGTCAAGGTCGACTCCCACAGAAAACGATAGCCACCATCTCATCGAAACATCGGGACACCCTCGCCTCTATCAACGAGTGTCGGACAAGATTATGAAACTTCGGACCATCGTAACATCGTCGTACATGACAACTATTGCACACGCTATTATGTGTTGCAACTTTACGATGCATACTTCATCAGAAACAGTTCATGGTTGCGAATCGTGTATGAGAAGGCAACTAAAACAAACGTTTAGTTTGCCCAGACCGTTTGTGATATTTTCTAACATCGCACACGCTTTGCAAACGGAAACTGTGTGCATGCTTACACATGTTTACTCTCTGTGAACCGTCTCGGATTATGGTGCATATCGCAAATGTTTGTTTTTTACCAACCGTGTGTGCCGTAACAACCTGGAGAGCGTAATTTCACCATAATTTAATTGCTGCTTTTCCAAATTGTTCCAGATTTGGATTTGAATTTGAATGTATGCTATAGCTTTAATCATATCCATTAGGTTCAAACAAGCAATGCATTATTTGATTTATAGGTACATATGTTCAAACATTATATAAGAACCAAATAAAGAATGATGAACCACAGTTGTATACTTGTACTATTAAAGACGGTAAAGAAAGAGGCGAAATATATTCTGGTTGCTGAACAAGGTGAAGTGGAATGCCCATATTGTGCCCTCCTCCATGCAGAAGGCACGCACGACTCTAGTCCAACCTCTTGTGATGGCCGACCGCCCATCCTTCACAGTATTCATGAAAACATCTAGATAATCATCATGTTCTAGTAGAAATACTTTAACCTTTGCATGCCCACTAGTCATGTAGTATGAGAGGTAATCTTGAGTAAACTACTTTGGCAACCACTACAATGGAATAAGATTTCAAACATTGTCATCTAACACAACTCATTATGGGCAGTAAAAAGAAGGCTGCAGAGTTCTTACTTACCATCCTGTAGTTCGCTGTTATCTTGGATAAAGTGTAAACAAATAGTTTAATTGCCATCTTTGGACCCATTTTACTAACAATCTTTATCAGCTTCCTCACTTGATGCTGGTTCATCGATATCTCATTGCCCAATACGCAGAAAGGGTCGAAATGTGGATCTTTACCAATGACATATGTACCTAAAAGCACCAAGTTAATATTAGAAGCTAAACAGCAATGGCACACTGATGTAGTACAACACTCTTTTATAATATGTCTATATACATCCATATGTGGTAGTCCATTTGAAATCTCTAAAAAGAACAAATATTTAGGAACGGAGGGAGTATCTTATAACATCCAATATACTCACATATTAGATGAATTGACATCTTATATTATGGGACGGAAGGAGTTTAGTTCGTTCTTAAAAATTATCTGCTGCTGTATCCACGGGTTATAGTTAGTTTGAGCTAGTTCGGGCTCAAATAGCCCTAAAGCATATCTAAACATGATGGCTAGTTTGAGCTAGTTGCATTTATAACCCACCCAAAAAAACTAGTATCCAATCCAAGAGGTGCTAATTGGAGCTAGTTCTCCTGGTGCATTTATTGTCAATCTAACACTGCCATCCAAACAACTCTTTGAATGGAGTTAGTTCAGGGTGAGTAATGATCTAGAAATGAACTCTAACCTCTAGCTAAGTTGAGTATCCAAATAGGGTTGTGTTGTTGTTGTTGCTGCTCTTCTACGTATATCTATACATCATTAGAACGTTAATGTAACACTCTTCCTTGTTGCTATGTAGCGTAGGATTGCATATTTAGACATTAAGTACAGTGCATGTTGCTATGTAGCCTCAGATATACTACATATGGCCCTAGTTAACCTAAGGAAAAATGGGTTGCAGATATATTCAGTTAAAAGTCCGATTCACCGATTAGTCCCTTATCAGCCGCCGACCTATATGGTACCAGCTACGGATATCATGAACAGTGAGCAGATGTAAGCCATGGGATGAAACTAACCTCGATGGAAAATAGCAGTCGTTCCCAAAATTGTCCTGTGTATGTACATCAATAAGCATGTTAAGCACAATAGGCTAAACATCAACCAAAATTACATATGGCAGACAAAATAATCTCCAAAAGATAGCTTCAGTGTGCAGGTTTAAGCACGCTAGTAAAGCAAAACAAGTGGAGAGGTGTGCTAACTACAACAGGCCTAACATTTAACAACAAGCAAACATGGTCATTCAAACTGGTATTGTGCTGGTCTAAGTACACTGGTTATGGTTAAATAAAATTGGAAAGGCGTGTTAACTACAAGATGCAGCAACCAAATGTAGTCATTCATAGTGGTATTGTTGAAACTGGCACTGATGAAATTGAATTGCACAGTTCATACTTGCACATATAGAACATCACGTTGTGAATAACTAGAATAAACAAGGCATACTACGAACAACCAAAGATAGCATTTGACACTGAACATATGCTAACTACAAACAACCGAACAATAAAAAAACTTTGAAAGAGGCATATGCTAGCTATAAGAGGCTTAACAACAAGCAAATATATGCATTCCTATCGGTACGTTTAAAACTAGATTGATGAAATGTACTGCACAGTAAATAATTGCACATATAGAGCATCACATTATGAACAACTAAAATAAACAAATCATGGATTTCCTCACTTGTCATAGATGGGCTCATTCCCATGCGAAGAGCATGGACCCTGGATGCGCTCCATGTTGTCGCAGATGGGCTCCTTCCCCTTGGAAGAGCACGGTCGTAGGGTGCCCTCCCTGATGTTGCATACGGGCATTTTCCCCTTGGAAGAGCAGATGGGCTCTTTCCCCTTGGAATAGCCGGAGAGGGTGCCCTCCTCGTGGTCTCCGTCGATGAGGTCTGACTTGGAAGCTGTGGATCCCAAGCCAGCATCGCAGAGCGTGTCCTTCAGAAATGACAGAAGGGGCTCGATGGCGATGTAGAATGGCAAATTGTTGACAGCGAGCCAGAGGAGATCAGTGGCGGGGCCATGGATGAGATCGACGGCGGTTGAACCCGAGGGGTTGGGCGTGGGCCACTTAACCTATGACACAGCCCGCCTCAGGGTGTCGCTGTCGATGACCTCGATGTCGTAGCCGGCGGGCGAGACATGCCTGCATACTCTAGCCCACTGCTTGAGTGACTGCCGCCAGTAATGGTCGTTATCTTCCTCGGCGACGTTGGGCAAAGAGACCGCTATACACCTCTTTTGGGCTAGTCTTTCCTCGAGCTCCATGGGAAGCGTAGCCGGGCTTAGGCTGAGACGCTCTGGAGCGGGGGATGGGGATGGGGATCTGTGGGAAAGGGGGCATTTGGCAGGCGTCATCTAAGAAACTCAGGGCGGCCTGGGTATGGATATCGGTGGGTAAGCTGCATGGGCAAACCGGCAGATGTTGACAATGGAGGCCTTGCGACGGCGGGGGGTGGGACTTTTCTAGGGTTTCGAGCGAAGGAGGGGTGTGTGTGTGTGTGCACGCGCACGTGCACGCCCGAGGAGGTTTTGGTGTGTGTGTGTGTGTGGAGGGGGCGTGGGGTGTTTGAGGAAATGACGCGGGTACTGAAAATTTTACTACGCGGGAGTCAAACGCGGGAGTGAAATGTCAGGCTATTGAAAATTTTGATGATAGTGCATCACACACGGTCCGGAGATAACAATCGTGTGTTATGAAAAAGAAAAACCCTCGAGGCGGGCAGATATTTTCGATGCAGGCGGGACTGAGAACAAGAAACATCGCACACGATCCGGAGATAACAACCGTGTGTTATGAAACAGAAAAACCCTCGAAGCGGGCATATATTTTTGAGAGGGGGAGCCTCGTGGAGCCCAATGTACTGCGCGGATGTGTGTGTGACAGGTGCACCGGCGTGGCACACGGCTAGTTTGAGTGAACCGTGTCTCTTGCATCATCCGACTTGTCAAATGTTCATAAATTTGGTGAAAAATGACGTAGGAGAGGGTTAGAACACGAACACACTTGCATGTGGACCAAATTTATGTATCAAAAGGGTGGTTTTATTTTCAAATACCAAATGCAACTTCGATGTGGCACCTCTCTTGCAAAGCGCATGGTATTGCTTGCTCCCACCCTCTCTTGTCGGCACGAAGGGAATCCTAAGCTATGAATGCATGCCCCCTCCCCCTCAACCGAGGTTCACCTAGCAAAGTGCGAAGTAGCTAGCAGCTCCCCTCCTCCCTCGTGTCGGCACGAAGGGAATCCTAAGCTATATATGAATGCATGCCCCCTCCACCTCAACCGAGGTTCACCTAGCAAAGTGCGAAGTAGCTAGCATCCCCCCACCTCCCTCGTGTCGGCATGAAGGGAATCCTAAGCTATATATGAATGCATGCCCCCCCAACCGAGTTTCACCATAGCAAAGTGCGAAGTATCT
Organism: Triticum aestivum; assembly: GCF_018294505.1. Taxonomy (NCBI): domain Eukaryota; kingdom Viridiplantae; phylum Streptophyta; class Magnoliopsida; order Poales; family Poaceae; genus Triticum; species Triticum aestivum. The sequence continues at coordinate 330,637,506 of NC_057803.1, forward strand.
AGCAGGCCCCCTTCCTCGTGTCGGCACAAAGGGAACCCTAAGCTATGAATGCATGCCCCCCAACCGAGGTTCACCTAGCAAAGTGTGAAGTAGAGCTAGCATCCCCCCCTCCCTCGTGTCGGCACGAAGGGAATCCTAGCTAAGCTATGAACGCATGCCCCCCCCAATCGAGGTTCACCTTAGCAAAGTGCGAAGTAGCTAGCAGCCACCCCTCCCTCGTGTCGGCATGAAGGGAATCATAAGCTATGAATGCACATGCCCCCCCCCCAATGGAGGTTCACCTAGCAAAGTGCGAAGTAGCTAGCAGCCCCCCTCGTGTCGGCACGAAGGGAATCCTAAGCTATGAGCATGCCCCCTCCCCTCCCCCAACCGAGGTTAACCTAGCAAAGTGCGAAGTAGCTAGTAGCTCCTCACCCACCTTCATGTCGCCACGAAGGGAATCCTAATTAAGCTATGAATGCATGCCCCCCCAACCAAGGTTCACCTAGCAAAGTGCTATGTAGCACCCCCCCCCAAACACACACACACTTTCAGTCAGCGGGCCAGAGAGGCATATATCTCACCAAGATGGATCGTAAAACGGACCAAGAATAATCCACCTTGGTCGTACAACCTCTCTCTTGTTGTTGGTCAAAGTGATGGTCATCCATGCAACCCCGGAGATGGGCTAGCTCGCCAATAATCACGCAAGTAGCTAGTCCCTGAAGACAACCACTGCATGCGTGTGGCCCAAACATATGTATGGAGAGGTGTGTTTTTGAGTAACAATGAACTACTTTGATGTGGCACTGTGATTTCGAACTAGAAATCCCCACACTGAGTGAGGATTAGGTTGACGATGCATATGTATGTTACACCACACTTCAAGCCAATGACAGGGATTCATATATGCATGCATGCGTGCATAGTATATGCGCTCAAACTTAATTAGGTCAGAATCTCACCATGACCTATACTATTATAACACTAACCAAGTAAAGAATCTGCCATGGTAACCTATCTTGTTATTGGTCAAGGTGATCATGGATGTCCACGCGATCCCACGAATATATAGGCTTGTCGGCGATAACCATGCGAGGGAGTGTATCGTTCGAAGGCAACCACTACATGCATATGTATGGAGGTGATGCGTGCATGCATGTTTGAATACACAACATTGATCTGGCGCGTGTGTCAAAAATCGTACACTAGCTCCCCACACGGAGCGAGATCGGTTCATGATGGTGTCGTTGTACTAGCCACTTCGACTCGATGGGAGGGATTCATGCGTACACATGCATATGTGTGTGCTCAAAGTGTATCATGCATGTCATCCCAGAGCAAAAATAATAATCCCCTCCTAAGTCAAATTAACCACTCTTGTTGTCAGGCAAAAAGAAGTGATGGACCAAGCGGGCCCACAGATACAAAGCATCAATATCGCTGATAACCGCTTAAGTGGGTGCGAGAGGACAACCACCACCGCTTTGCATGTGGGCCAAACATATATATGTTGAATACCCAAAATGCACAACTTTGATGTGCCACATGCCTCAAAAACCGTAAACCATGCACCCACACAGAGCGAGGTTCATATCAAGTGTACTACAAATGATGGTCCCCTTCCCCCCTCTTCACCGCATACTATATGCTCCTACCATAATATATGTACAACCCAAGAAATCCTCATTGATTATGAAATTAATTAACCTCTCCCGATGTAGGTCAAAGTGATGGATGCATGCATGCATCGACGATAGCCTCGTGGGCCCACAGATGGAAGTGTCACACGTGAGTGTCCTAGCTAGGATATATATATATATGCATGTGGCCCAAAAAGGTGTTGTGTGATGTTTGAATAACCAATTTCACAATTTTGATGTGGCACGTGCCTCGATAATCAAAAAGTCCCGACATTGAGTGAGGTGTACTTGTTCATGGACGCATACGTATAATATATATGCTAGTCCCCTCCCACCTCTTCGACGCGTACTATATACCACCATAACACAAACAAAAAAGATTATACCTTGTTGGTCAAATTAACTTCACTACCGGTTGTTCGTCAAAGTGATGGACGACGACCTCGCGGGCCCACAAAAAGCATCACATGCAAGTATCGAGTGTCTTGTAGGACAACCATCGACTGCATGTGGCCAAAACATTTATGTATGAAAGGGTTGTGTAATGTTTTAAATAACAATTTAACGACTCTGATGTGGCACTAGCCTAACTAACAAAACGGCCAACCCACATGGTGGCTCACAACTCGTAGTGTACTGCGAACCACCCGCCACCCCCAGACGCACACACCTACACACACACACCGCGAATCCACCGCAACTACGATGCATGTTAAATTAATTATCCCGCAATGAACATGCATGTTACCAAAGGAGGGACGTTTTAATTTCAAAGAATTCACAGAGATCATTAAGACGTTTTAGTACATTGATTGATTTATTTTCTATGGGTATAATGTGCAAAAATCAAATTTGAGCTACATGCACACGTGACAGTGCACCTAAATGGATTTCAAAAACACATGTGTCTCACTGGGTGCATGTTTGCTCCCCATGCAACAAATTTCAAACATTGAGAATCTTGATTTTTAAATTCTAGTACATCCCAAACTTATTTGAAGTTCATGAAACTTATCGTGTTGTCATATGGACACCCATACAAAGTGGCATTGTACTTTTTATTTGTCAAATTTGAGACCAGTTTTGATGTAATCTTTTTCTAATTATAGACGGGAGATTATTAATAATTCGGAACCAATATCCCAAACGGATTATTTATTCGAATCGTGAGCATTAGACCAACAATGGATATGTGCCATGCTTCGGTTAAGCAATAAAGCGGCAGCATTAATCATCCAAATAGGAAAACAATATACGTGCCACCACGCGACCCGTATGGCGTGCGACAGGCGTGAGTTGACGGGACGCATGCGAGCAGTCCGCCGCGCAGGCAGACGGGGAGGCATGCATGCAGGTGTGTGAATTGACGGAGGCGTGCTCCCTGCGCACTGTCATCAGGAGGCGTGCGAGTAGCTATGTGAAACTTTGGTAGGCATGCCAGCAGTCCGGTGCGCAGGCTCACCGGGAGGCGAGCCATCGGTTTGACGGCCGTCCGCCTCTCTCCCACAACTCCCACTACTCCATATTAATGGTGCACCCAAGCAACCGCACCCCCCATCCTTGATACACACATACAATCCTCTCTCTTCACTTGCAACCTCGACGCCGCTCTCAGTCCCCAAAGCCGTCAGTGTATGAGGATGCCGCTGAAGTGCCCCATCGGAGGGAGTGGCGACGCCGGGGCTGCTAAAGCACCGGAGCATGGCATGGAGATGGAGACAAAGGTTGCCGTCGCTGCCAGCAAGTTATCGCTGCACCCTGACGTCGTCGAGCTTCCACAGCCGAAGGCGGAGTTCCAAACCGACTCCAACGACCACTCTGGCGGCGACTCCGACAACCACTCCGACGATGACTCCGACGACCATGGATAGCTGGTTAGTCATCTATATCCATTTATGTGTCAAATAGATCATAGGGTTTCTCTGGTTAGTCCTGCCTCCCCCTTTTTGGAATAGAAATCATGTGCTTATGTTCTCCCAGTCCATGAAATCTGAGTAAGTTTCATTAGATCCGTGTAGTGTATTGATTGTTTGAATGGTACAGGTGATAAGTTATTAGTTGTTTCATCTGTCCAAATGATTTCTGCTAGTATCCGACTAGGGTTAGTGTTCAGGCTAATAATTCCTAGCCAGGACTTGACAATTGATTTTGAATGACCTACCTATGTTTGTGCCATTATTTTCTTCAAGATTGGTCTATACATAGACGTCTGTGCTTAAAAATCGAACCATAATCTCTGGATATGTATAAATAAATAGCCATAAATTCCTAATCCTACTTCACGGCATGTAATCAGTGATTTGATGCCAAATTTGTTTTACTATTTGCATAGGTGATGTCTGACGATGTGGACAGCGAGGATGGAGATGTCCAGAGGAGGTACAATAGGCAAATCCTGAGGGAGCTTCATGCGGGAATGCATAGCAGGCGTATTAGGACCTGGAACAATGGCTATGGATGCCCATTTTGCAACCAGAAGCATCATGACGCGTATCTAAGTGTTCTGGCGCATGCAAGAGGACGGGCCGTTGGCTCCTTCAAGCAGAAGTATTCTCGCAGGGTGGTGCACGGCGTGTACGCCGAGTACTTGGAGAAGCTTCGGGATCGTGTCGGCCTGTGAGATGAGATGTGGGATGGATGGAACTATATATGTACGCTTGAGTATGCTTAATACTGTTGAACTATGCTTATCTACGTCTACGCTTATTATCTATGTCTGAGTATGTTAATTATTTCACCAAATTTTGGTAAAAATTACAACGGGGGACCAATAAACCAGGACGGAGGTAGTACGTCAATCACACACGGTTCCCAAATTTGGAACCGTGTGTAATGACTTTCATTTTGCCTGCTACGTCAATCGCACACGGTTCCCTCTAGCAAACCATCGCCCCCAAAATTCTTTTTGGGACAAAAAACCCTCACTACCCAATTCAAAAAAGAAAAAAGAAAACTCTCACCATCCCCACATCACAAAAACCCTCACCCCGCCTGCCACCCACCTCGGCCCCTCTGGTACGTTCCCCATTCACACCTGCACAAGCTCCTCTGCGTCTATGCATGGCACCGCCTATCGTGGAGGTAAACACTTAGCTCGACGCCTCCCGCCACCGCCAGGCTGCCGGCAAAGCCCACCGCATTTCGCCACTTCCGCTTGCTGCCACCTATCGCCATCGACTTTCTCGACGCTGCTCACGGTCGACCCAGCTCCGCTCGGTTGGGGAATCTTTCGTACTGAGGGTTCTTTCTCATGGACGACAAGATAACTAATTTAACGAAAGATTATCTCATCTCTTATCCCAGTTCATCTGCCTCCTTTAATCACCCGGCGGAAATCACCGTGAATTAATTTTTATTCGAGGTGATTTGAGGGTTTTCTTTAATTCATAGAATGTACAGTGCGCCGATACTTCAGGACTTGGCGACCACCGCCAGAGATTCCAACTCATCGTACCACATAACTTGAGGATGCGCGCGGTATGTTCAATCTCACCCAAAATTGGTTGGCATGGCCTACTTTCCTGAACATATTCTAAATATTGCTACATTTGGTTAAAAGGTGCCACATGCACCATATATGTCAAAGGGGATTTTTTTCCCCTCTTCTTTCTATATTAGGAAAACTAATGATGTATTGTTCTTTCGATTACTCTCATATTTCCATGACATCATGTTTACCTTATCTATTTAATTATAGACTTTTGTCCTTCGATTTCAACTGTTGTACAGTTCTTTCAATTTGGGCCCATATTTGCATGTTACCATATTTTGTTAAACAACCCTACCATTTTCTGCAGGAGATCCCTCGCTATGAAACAGATTATGTAGTGCACAATTTTTCCCTTTACATACATCAAGGCTCCACGAATGTCATACTGAGCATAAACCATGGATTTACAATCGTTGCTACTGTAAGACTTGATGAACATGGTGAATCATATTTTGGCGCTGGCTTTTGGAAAGAAATTGCAAAGTTTTATGTACTGAAAGCCAGCAATAAAATTCCACTGCACATAGAAGGGTCTGGTCATGAGACATATGCTAACTTCCCTGACAAAATCATCCATCCAGACTTTGTTCGAAGTAAGTTGTATTTTCAAATATCTGCATATGTTGACTTACCCAGCAATGTCAAATGAATTTTGTAGTATTTAAGCAACCAATTGCTATTCCCTTATCTTACTATATTCCTACCTAATAACTTCTAGTTACCAATACACTTTTCTATTGCCCCGTTTTAACTAAATATTCCCTGTACTCCCATCTCTATCAGAAAGTGCCGCTAACAAGGAGACTTCGGAGGTGGAGAACGGGGCTGCCAACAAGCGGAGGCAGGGCGAGCTAGAACCGCAAGCGACTCCAGCAGGCCTAGACTTAATCAGCAGCCTCCCTGATGATATGTTGAGAGTCATCATCTCCCTCCTGCCAATCAAATATGGGGCGCGGAAAACCCTCCTTTCCCGGCGGTGGTGCCCCCTATGGAACTCCATCCCTCTCGACCTCATCGACAGCCATGAGCTCTGCCATGGCTATCGCAAAAGCTTGGATGCGTTCTCCAAGATCCTCGGCAGTCACCTTGGCCCAACCAAAGGCCTTAGAATGGGCAAGTTCCGTTCCAACGGCAAGGACCGAGCCAAGCTTGACGACTGGTTCTGATCCCCATCCCTAAATCAGCTCGAGGAGCTCACTTTTGATGATGGCTATATGCGGTCACTGCCAACGTCCGCACTCCGCCTCGCGCCAACGCTGCGCGTCGCCAAGTTCAGAAACTGCCATTTCCCGCCCCTTAATCACGCGCCCGCTCTTATTCTACCACGACCGAAGCACCTCGAGCTCGTCATCGTCTGCCTCTCAAAGGGTGACATGGAGCACCTGCTCCGTGGATGTACTGCACTTGAGTACCTTCGTCTTCAGGCAATCAATGGGTTGAGTACCTTCCACATCACCTCCATGACTCTCCGGACTATTTATGTGTGTTGCTGGTGCGGTAGGAAGACATCACAAAAGGTGGACCACGGTATGGTCATCCAGGACACACCTGCACTTGAGAGATTACTTGTAGTTGATCAAGAAGGCCCAACAAGAATCTATGTCATTTCTGCGCCGAAATTGATAGTGGTGGGCTACTCATCTAACAAATACTCCAAACTTGTTATTGGATGCACACCCATTCAGGTACAACAGCCGCCTTCTACCTCTCCTTCTACAAATTAACATTATTTCTAATTTTGAAGTGTTTGTTCGTTTGTCATTCAGAAAATGATTCTGACAAGCTTGACCCCGAAACTGCGCACAGTGAAGGTCTTGGCACTAGAATCTATCGGGCCCGACCTGGAGCAAGTTGTCAGTTTCCTGAGATGCTTTCCGTGCCTGGAGAAGCTATATATCGAGGTGATGTTCCTTTCCTGTTAAATGTTAACCATAAGGGAGTTCAATTTGTGACACCTTTTTCCAAGTTTATAATGACAATGTACTACAATTTCTGAAGGTTCTTTTGGAGGATTTCAGTATATACATGCCCCCCATATTGGTTGCTTGATCCATATGGTTACAATCAATAAGCATTTCTCCTTTGGATTCATCTGTAATCAAATGCCCATGTTAATCATGTCAGATCGAAGATGGCATGTTAGTGTATTTTACAGATCCTGCAAACCAAATAGCTAGGCCTATAGTAATGTTCAAAACTGCATGTAGGCACTAACATGTTTTCTTATTTTGCAGATAAGATTAGGCCCAGTGGTGGATAATGTGACACAATATAACAATCACGTCGAATTCCTAGATCTGCATCTCTCAGAAATTACTTTGAAATCCTACCGAGGGACCATACCGAAGATTATATTCACCAGGTTCTTTGTTCTCAGAGCAAGGGTGTTGAAGGAATGAGGTTTTCCCTACATTTATTTCGCAAAAATGATTGGTCTGTTGATCAGCGCTGGTGCCTGTGGCAGAATGGAGTAGGCTCCAAAAATGCTGAATTTCATTTTGGAACTTCAGACGACAGAGTAATCAGAAGTCATCGGGTCAACCCCATACATAACTTCTCTGTGGCTGACCCCTTTGCAAAAATTGTGAGGTTTCAAAGCCAGACTTAGAAGCGGTGATATTAGTTTGAACCTCTCTGATATCCATGTTCAGCGCATCAGCACGAGTGTTTGCAGCTAATGAGCTGAATTTCATTTCTAATATCAGTTTGAACCTTGTAATCTTCGAATTTGAGCCATATAACTCTAGAATTTGAACCTTGCAACATTTCGAGCTTTTGTGGTACAATCATTGAAATGGCATCGTATGAGACTCATATATTGCTAGCACTATTTTGACCTTAATATGCAATGGTTTTAGATTTTATTAACCATTCTCGAATCAGCTTACCTTGTCAATCTCACAGCACACGATCTATATAGCTAACTCGACTGCGATCTTCGACATTATTGCACACAGTTGGTTTCTTCCACCGTGTGCACTGTAGAGCGCAGAATTAATTATTGCACTCGAGTGTCCACGCCTGGAGTGCAGTGTTGTCAAGCATGCACTGGATTCTGGAATCCTCCACTATGAATGTCGTGACAAGACGTGACGATTACAGGCCGGCCGGCCCCCATTTATTATTACAGCGGCCATTTAACCTACCCTTGTATCTCTTCAACCTTTCGATCACGCCCCACCATTGCAAGAAGCACACCCACCATGAGAAATTCTTAGAGGGTATCCTGCGCGGCTCCAATGGCGCTCCGAGCGGCTGCCAACGATGAGCAGAAGTTCACCATGCATGCCGTGGTGGACACCCACAGAAGGTTCATGGACCTCTCGGTGGTCTACACCAATGAACCGGTCTGGGCGGAGCACTCCATCCACATCATGGAGCTATTGCTTACGGAGGAGAAGTACAAGGTGGTCGGGTTCGACCTCGAGTACACCCGCACTCATGCCGGGTCTCATCCCAAGGTCGCTGTCGCCCAGATGTGCATCCGCCACCACGTCCTCGTCTAACACTACTGCCTGGCCACAAGGTCTTGCGAGCGTTTCGCCAGGTTTGTCAACAGCCCCCACTACATGTTCGCTACGGTGGACATCACCCACTATGTAAAGGCACTCGAGAGTTCGAGCATTGCCTGCCAGAATCTTGTCGACATCCAGGGGCAATACAAGATCTGGGGCGGCAAGGAGCATGAGAAGGACTCACGGCTTCACTTCGCCGAGGCCATCATCGACCCCTACTACAGAGACATGAAGGATTCGTGCAACAAGGAAAAGCGTGTCTGGCACTCAGCCTGGATGGAGAAATTCGACAAAACTCATGTCGTGTACACGGCAAAGGAGGCGTACACGAGCTACGACATGTACTGGTGGATCGTTGACATGAGGAAGTCCCTCTTTCCCCAAAACGGCCAGGGATCTAGCCGGAAGAAGAGCGATGGCAAGCGTCGTTGCAACAATAAGTAGATGATTAGATCCTCGTTTCTCCTACTTTAGTATGCATGTAATTGCTTACTTTGGTGTGTGCAAATGTTATGTGTGTAGTCACTTGTGTAATTGTATGCTTAATTTGGTTATGCAATGTTGTCTTTTTAAGTATATATGTTGATGCTCTGTAGACAGAGCGTAGATGGTGTGCGGACAAATAAAATCACATCGCACACAAACTAAACAATGGAACCCGTCGGTGATGTTCTCATCAATCACTCACAATTGTATACAAGCAATCCTTGCTCACAACACACATGTCTTATTAGCAGCAACCGTCTATGTTCTTATCGGTCTTCAGACACATTTCTTATTACAAACATGTTTGCCGCGTATCACACACATCTTTTTAAGTTGAACCGTTTTTGTTCTCATGTCTCAATGCAAATAGTTCATCTGAGTGAACCGCATGCCGTATATCGCACACACCTTTGATATGGCTGGCCATTTCTTTTGTGTTGCCTAATCACAAACAGTTCATCCGAGTGAACTATATGTTGTGTATCGTACATGCCCCCATCTGGCTGCCCATTTCTTTTGTTCCTCATCATCGCATATAGTTCATTGAACTGAACTGTATCTCCTTCATCGCACATGCAACTAAAACTTGAACCGTTTTGACGCGTCCGTCATCGCAAACGTTTTACACATTTCTAACGGTTTTCATACAGCACTGTTTGCGATTATGGCATCGCACACAGTTTCTCGAAGGGTCTCTAATTGTAGTGTCGCGTTAGCAACATCATGCAGTAGTGTGTGCCATTCTCTCCTACACAACGCCAGCTCGGGAGGTCCTCCGACCCTTCTTCCTCCCTCCCGTATTGTGCGTAGATCAGACCTGCCGCCGCTGACATCCCGACGGCCCTCGGGTACGAGTTCTTCAAAAGCGGCCTTGCTCTACTACCCAGCTCCCCACGTGTCTGCATGTGCATCTTTTTCTACTTCCATCAGCTCTTCCAAATCCACCTAAATTTTTAGTATTATTAGAGGTAAAACTACTTCATGCATTCAAATCTAGGACTTGATTCAAACAACGAAGAAAGGGGGGAAGTCGTAGCATGAATCTACGACTTGATTCAAAGCGGAAATAATAGGGGGAAGGTAGTAGAGACCGGATACCCAACCGGTCTCTTGGTTGAAAAGGGAAACAATGGGAAAACTCGGTACAAACTGGATAAGGAACAAATCTATTATTGGTTGAAAAAAGGATAGAAAGTGGCGGCTGGTGGACAAGTCAACAGAGTATGTCTAGGATTAGATTTGATGCCCTCAGATAGTAAAAGGTCTCCAGGATTAGATTTGCTTCCCTCACATAGTAAAATGTCTCCACGATTAGATCTGCTGCCCTCACAGAGCATGAACAAACTCGGCACCACCACTTTATGCCTCCTTGTAGGTACATTGTGCTGATGCGTCCACTGTCGCATGTCCTTATACCAACCTTTTGGTGTTGTTAATGTAAGGGCGCATGTAAAATGAAGCGATCACGTTGTTACCTTAAGGACATGTCTAACCAGTGTTATTGTTAATCTAATGCCTCCAGTGATATGATGCAATTAAATTGTGTTACAAATGGTACTCCTGCTGTTTTCCCCAGTATGATAAGTAAGTTGCTTCTTTACGCTGTTGAGTGACCTGGTGTCCCCACGGTCCCATGCCCTTAAACCAACTCTTTAGCTGTTGTTGATTTACTGTATCTGGTAAATAAGAAATGCCACCATTAAAGTAGTCCCATATTTGATGATTGTCATAGTTGATCGTAATGCTTCCGGTAACATGAAGCATTGCTGACGTTTTAAAATTTCTACTGTCCTTGCGTGATTGCCATGAACATCATTAAGATGCTTCTTTTCATTTCGTGTATGTTTCGTATATTCTTATTGACCAGCAACATGAAGCATTGCTGGCGTTTTAAAATTTCTATTATCCTTGTGTGATTGCCATTTCACCTTGTTGCTATTGGGACCTTTTGGTGGACTGCACAAAACACTTTTTTTTGAATGAGTGTCTTCTACAGTTCAACTAAAATGTCACGTGGGCAACATTTTATTAGCTTTTGTAGATAGGGATATCCATTTCACCTTGTTATTATTGTGACCTTTTGGTGAACTGCACAAAACACTTTTTTGGAATGAGTGTCTTGTGCAGTTCAACTAAAATGTCACGTGGGCAACATCTCCCAATTTTGGTGGAACTGCACAAAATGGTGATTGGAGTTTCCAAAATCTCTATCAAATTCTGCTGGTAATCTCGTGCAACATTTTATTAGCTTTTGCAAGATGACCCGTCACTCTCACCACAATGGCACTTTATTTTAGTGGAACTGCACAAAAGGATAAGCAAATTATAGTTGCACCTTACATGAGCAGGACAGCTAACCTTAATGTTGCTGAATTTTAGTGCAACTACTAAAGAAGAACCTGCCAGCTCACGGGAGCAAGTACTTCTTGCTAGATGAATGATGCAATCTTTGCTTCATTTCAGGTGAACTGCAAAAAAAGCACATGAATTGAATCATGGAACTCTAGGTTGGCCTTGTCCGAGTGGAGTTGCAGGTTTAGCACATCGAGTCATGGCGACATAGGGCCCCTCACACCGGTCAGTATTGTCCTTTTATCAACATGATTGTGCTTTGTCATACTGTGCTAATGTTCTATTTTTAAAATAAAGCTATTCTATTGCAATCTTTTCTCATTTTGGAAATAAGGTTTGCTTCAACTAGTGCCACTATTATAGTAATCATGTTCGTTCTTATATGTGCAAACAGGAATAGTCAATTACAGATGTTGTGTTGGTCAAGAGCATTCGCCAAGTTCTTGGGTTGTATGACATGGCTAGCCAAGATGGATTTAATCCCAATATTGAGTTTATCAAAAGGCTCTAATGGGTTGGTTCTGAATCTTGCAAGCTGGGAATCAATGAGATGTGTAGGCATCTTTGTTGTACTTATTGTTTGAATCTTATTTGTTGGTTCTGAATCTTGCAAGCTCGGAATCAATGAGATGTGTAGAAATCTTTGATGTACTTATTATTTGAATCTTATTTGTTGGTTCTGAACCTTGCAAGCTAGGAAACACGACATGATGATGCAGAGGACAGCAACCATAACAAACAGTTCAAACTTGGTAGTATTTTCTGTGTGAAAGTGCGGCAAATGTGTTGATCGTGTGCGTCCTGAGAATAATAATTCTAATTGTTGTGCATGTTGATCCTATGGCACTGATAGAACGAGCCAATGCATTGCTTGTTTTAATAATAAATTTCTATTAAAGCTAATTAAATTTAAGTAAAGTGACCACTAACACTTCTTATTACAGTACCAATACAGACCCGCTCATGAACTGACATGTGGCCGGAATAGGTTTCTTAATGGAGGCGTTTGAATGCGCCAAGGGTGCATGTTCTGCCGAGCATGCAGCGGGTGAGGGAGGGTTAGTAACTGTTGTCGCATGTACACACTCAGTTTACTGTAGAATCCAGTTCCCCAAGAGCTGAAAAACGAACTGCTGCCGCCGCCTATTGATACGTCTCCAATGTATATATAATTTTTGATTGTTCCATGTTTTTATATTATCAATCTTGGATGTTTTATAATAATTTTATAGTCATTCTATATCATTTTTGGTACTAACCTATTGACATAGTGCCAAGTGCCAGTTGTTGTTTTTTCCATGTTTTTTACATCGCAGAAAATCAATATCAAATGGAGTCCAAATGCCACGAAACTTTACGGACATTTTTTATGGGCCAGAAGGAACGTAATGGGCCCTGGCTGCGCTTGGGGGTGCCCCGAGGGGGGCACAACCCACCAGGGCGTGCCAGGATGCCCAGGCGCGCCCTGGTGGGTTGTGCCCAGCTCGGGTGCCCCCCGGACCACCTCTTCGCTCTATAAATACACCAATATTCCCAAAACCCTAGGGGAGTCGACGAAATATTGATCCAGCCGTCGCAGAGTCCAGAACCACCAGATCTAATCTAGACACCATCTCGGATGGGGTTCACCACCTCCATTGGTGCCTCTCCAATGATGTGTGAGTAGTTCTTTGTAGACCTTCGGGTCCATAGTTAGTAGCTAGATGGCTTCCTCTCTCTCTCTCCTGATTCTCAATACAATGGTCTCTTGGAGATCCATACAATGTAACTCTTTTGCGGTGTGTTTGTTGCGATCCGATGAACTTTGAGTTTATGATCGGATCTATCTCTTTTTATATCCATGAAAGTATTTTAGTTTCTTTGATCTCTTTTATGCATGATTGCTTATAGCCTCGTATTTCTTCTCCGATGTTTGGGTTTTGTTTGGCCAACTTGATCTATTTATCTTGCAATGGGAAGAGGTGCTTTCTAGTGGGTTTGATCTTACAGTGCTTGATCCCAGTGACAGAAGGGGAACCGACCCATATGTATTGTTGCTACTAAGGATAAAATGATGGGGTCTATCTCTACATAGATAGATCTTTTCTACATCATGTCATCGTTCTTATTGCATTACTCTATTTCTCCATGAACTTAATACACTAGATGCATGCTGGATAGCGGTCGATGTGTGGAGTAATAGTAGTAGATGCAGGCAGGAGTCGGTCTACTAATCTTGGACGTGATGCCTATGTAATGATCATTGCCTGGATATCGTCATGAGTATTTGAAGCTCTATCAATTGCCCAACAGTAATTTGTTTTACCCACCATTTGCTATTTTTCTCGAGAGAAGCCACTAGTGAAACCTACGGCCCCCGGGTTTCTTTCCCATATTATTTGCCTTTGCTATCTATTTTCCTTTGCATCTATTTTCAGATCTACTAAACCAAAAACCCAAAAATACCTTGCTACAATTTATTCTTATTTATTTTATTCGGCGTTCGATCTATCAATCTACTACAAATTTACCTCACGTTCGTTTGCCTATCTTGAGGCATCGTACCCCGTAAGGGATTGACAACCGCTTTAACACGTCGGATTGCGAGAAGTTGTTATTTGTGTGCAGGTGCTATTTACACTGTGTTGCTTGGTTCTCATGCTGGTTCGTTAACCTTGGTTTCAGATCTGAGGGAAATACCTACCGCCGCTGTGCTGCATCATCCCTTCCTCTTTGGGGAAATACCGACGTAGCTTCAAGCGACATCAAAAGGAATTTCCGGCGCCATTGTCAGGGAGGATCTTCAACATATACCAGGTTCCTAATCATAAATCTCATCTCCTCACAATTTACATTATTTGCCATTTGCCTCTCATTTTCCTCTCCCCACTTCACAAAAAATGCCATTTTATTCGCCTCTCTTTTTCGTCCGCCATTTTCTTGACGGATCTGTTTTTGAGTGCAATCTTGTTGTGTGGTCATCATGACTCAAGAGAACACCAAGTTATGTGATTTCTCAGATAGCAACAACAATGATTTCATTGGCACTCCGCTTGCTCCTCCCACCACTAGTGCGAAGACTTGTGATATTAATACCGCTTTGTTGAATCTTGTTATGAAAGATCAATTTTCTGGTACTCCTAATGAGGATGTCACGTCTCACTTTAATACCTTCGTGGAATTATGCGATATGCAAAAGAAAAAAGATGTGGACAATGATGTGCTGAAGATAAAATTATTTCCGTTTTCTTTGCGTGACTACAAAAATTTGGTTCTCTTCTTTGCCTCACAATTGTATCGGTTCTTGGAATAAGTGCAAAGATTCTTTTATCACTAAGTATTTTCCGCCCACAAACATTATTTCCCTTAGAACCCAGATCATGAATTTCAAGCAACTTGAACATGAGCATGTTGCACAATCTTGTGAAAGGATGAAAATGATGTTAAGGAATTGCCCAACTCATGGTTTAAATCTTTGGATGGTCATACAAAAAATTTATGCGGGGTTGAATTTTGTTTCTCGTAATCTTTTAGATTCCACTGCGGGTGGTACTTTCATCGAAATTACTTTGGGTGAAGCCACCAAATTGCTTGATAATATTATGGTAAATTATTCGCAATGGCATATCGAAAGAGCTCCTACTAGTAAAAAGGTTAATTCGGTTGAAGAAATTTCTTCTTTGAGTGAAAAGGTTGATGCTCTTATGAAATTGGTTGCTATTAGAAGTGATCCTATTGATTTTAATGATATGCCTTTGTCTACTTTGATTGAACAAAATACTGATGCCATAGATGTGAATTGTATCTCTCGAAATAATTTCAACAACAATGCTTATAGAGGTAATTTTAATCCTAGGCCTTTTCCTAGTAATTCCTCTAATAATTATGGTAATTCCTATGGAAATCAATCTTATAATAATAATAGGAACACCTATGATCTTGAGAATAATATTAAAGAATTTATCAATACGCAAAAAGTTTTCGACACTTCCATAGAAGAAAAGTTGAGTGAGATTGATGATTTGTCTAGAAGTGTTGATAGAATTTCTCATGATGTGGAAAATCCCAAGATGAAATTTTTTGTTCCTATGGTTGATGAATCAACTAAAGGTCTTTAAGTTTCTATGGATGAAAGTAAGAAAAGAAGTGCTATGCTTTGAGCTAAAAGAGAATTTTTAGAAAAAGCGTTTTCTAGTGATTACTTTCACAAAAGTGATGAAGATCTTAAAATGATCGGTGTTTCTTCTATTGATTCCTTGTTTAGTAAAGTTAATATTGATGAAAAGGGACTGGAGAAGAGTCAACTTTAGCTAGAAGGCGTCCCAATATTTCAGAGGGTGGAAATCTTGTTGAGAAAATTGATAAAAGTGGGTTTGAAGAGGTCAAAAATTTAGCTAGTGATGTGCCCACTCTTTTGGATTACAAAGACTTTAATTATGATAGTTGCTCTTTGATTTACTATATTTCCTTGTTGCAATCCATGATAAATTCACCTCGTCCTTATGATTAAAATAAAGCTTTTACTAAACATATTGTTGATGCTATTATGAAAGCTTTTGAAGAAAATTTGGAATTAGAAGTTTCAATTCTAAGAAAATTGCATGATGAATGGGAACCTAATATCAAATTCATGATTAAAAATGATGAGTGTTTTGCTTTGTGTGACTTGGATGCTAGTGTTTCTACTATTCTGAAATTTTTATGTGATGTGCTTGGTCTTACCGATCTTGAATCGTGTTCTTTGAATTTGCACTTGGCGGATTCTACTATTAAAAAGCCTATGGGAAGAATTAATGATGTTCTTATTCTTGCAAATAGGAATTATATACCCATAGATTTTATTGTTCTTGATATTGATTGCAATCCGTTTTGTCAAATTATTCTTGGTAGACCGTTTTTACGCACCATTGGTGTCGTGATTGATATGAAAGAAGGTAATATTAAGTTCCAATTTCCTTTGAGGAAGGGTATGGAACACTTTCCTAGAACAAGAATTAGGCCATCATATGAATCAATCATGAGGACATCTTATGGATCTCGAACCAAAGATGACAAAACTTAGATCCTTGCTTTATGCCTAGCTAAGGGCGTAAAACTATAACGCTTGTTGGGAGGAAACCCAATGAATAAAATTTATTTTTGCTTTTTGCTTCATCTTTTTGAGTGTTAGCACAATTATGCTACTGTTATGATTGTGTTTTTTATGTTTTAATTAGTGTTTGTGCCAAGTAAATCCTTTAGGATCTTCTTGGGTGATGTTGTTTGATCTTGCTGAAAAAAACAGAAACTTTTGCGTTCATGAAAATAATAATCATTTTTTACCAAAGAGCGATAAAATACCCATTCCACTTGTAGTAGATCAGTATACAAATTGCTAAGGTCTTCCTGATTTTTAAGAATTTTTGGAGTTACAGAAATATTTGAAATAGTCAGATTGCTATAGACTGTTCTATTTTGACAGATTCTGTTTTCTTTGTGTTGTGTGCTTATTTTGATGGATCTATGATTTTCTTCGATGAGTTTTTGCCATAGAAAAGTTGGAATACGGTAGATATAATGCAAGAACAAAATACGAATTGGTTTGATACAACACTTATAGTAGTGAATTATTATTTTCTTATACTAATGGATCTCACGAAGGTTTTGTTGAGTTTTGTGTGATTGAATTTTTCAAGTTTTCGGTTATCTTACGATGGATGAAGGAATAAGGAGTAGAAGATCCTAATCTTGGGGATGCCTCGGCATACCAAGCTATTATCCACAAATGAGCAACCAACTATGCTTGGGGATGCCCCCGAGTGGCATCCCCTCTTTCTTCTAACGACCATTGGTATTTTACTCCGAGCTATATTTTTATTCGTCACATACTATGTGTTTTGCTTGGAGCGTCTTGTATGATATGAGTCTTTGCTTGTTTTATTTTGTGTTTTAATTCTTGATCCCTTGATGGACACACCTATTTGAGAGAGCCAAAATTACTTCATGACTTGTTAGAACTGCTCTCTTTGCTTCACTTAAATCTTTTATGAGCTATGGACTTGCTCTAGTGTTTCACTTATATCTTTTTGAGCATGGTGTGCTTTAGTATTTTTGAAGAAATGCTCTCTTGCTTCACTTAGATTTATCTGAGAGTTAGTAAAATTTTCAAGAAATTCTCTCTTGCTTCACACAAATTAATTTGAGAGAAAGAAAAATTATGCTCATGATCTTCAATTATATTTGTTTGAGCTTTTGCAAAGCAACACATGAAAATTAGTCCCAAAGTGATAGATATCCAAGAAGGATATAATAAAAACTTTCATGAAGATCATTGGACAAAATAAACTTGATTCTTAGTAATAGTTTTGAGATATGATGATGTGATATGTGAGTCATCTTGATGAGTAATTATGCTTTAGTAAGAATATTGGTGTTAAGGTTTGTGATTCCCCATGCAAGCACGAAAGTCAATAGTCATTTAATGAAATTATATCCTACTTGTGGTGCATTATTCGGTGTTAATTATGCTTAATGCTCTCTTATGAGATTATCAGTTTCTTGGCTGGTCGCTTCTCAATCTTTTGCTAGCCTTCATTTTGCACTAAGTATGACCACTACTTGTGCATCCAAAAACCTTTAAACCAGTTTTGCCACATGAGTCCACTATATCTACCTATATGTGGTATTCTTTTGCTGTTCTAAGCAAATTTGCATGTGCCATCTCTAATTTTCAAAAATAAACTTCTTTTTTGTGTGTTCGTTTCGCTCGTGGAGCGGTGAGGGATGGCTAATATTTTCCATGCTAGATGTGTTATTCTCACGATGAGTGTTTATTCACTTGTCATTGCACGAGAGTAAGGCAAAGGTATTAGGGATGCCCAGTGCTAAAATGAAAAAATGAATTTACTTTATGTTGTCAAACAATCAATTCCTTGGAAAGTGTTCATATGGAGGGCAACCCTGGATACGGCTAGCCATGGAAAGAGAAAGTATGGTGGAAAAAGGAATAAACTTTATTTTCTGTTTGGGAACTGCCTATGATATATCTAAGCATGGAAAGTGTTGGGAACTCTAAGTCGTTTTCGTTGGTGGGATGGATACACCACCCAAAATGCTTTTATCTCTAAGTTTTTCGCTTTGAACTCTCACACCTCTACAAATCCCTACTTCCCTCTGCGAAGGGCCTTTCTTTTACTTTATGCAATTTTTGTTTTGAGTTTGAGTCTCCATATTCTCTTATAAAAGCACCAACTAGGAGGCAATATGATCGTACTTGAGTATCGGGTGTAGCTAATATGCGAGTGTGCTTCATGAATGGATCAATGGTTGAGCATGATGGGTTAGGGATAACTTATTTTAGCGTTGATATTTTGAAAGACATGGTTGCTTGTTAATATGCTTGAGTATTTAAATTATCATGTAAAAACTAGACTATTGCTTTGAACAATATAAAAGCCCAAATGTCCATGCTATAAAGAAAAGAATATGATATGACATGTTAGGCAGCATTCCACATCAATTTTTTTGTTTTTATCACTTACCTACTCGAGGATGAGTAGGAGTTAAGCTTGGGGATGCTGATACGTCTCCAACATAAGTATAATTTTTTATTGTTCCGTGCAGTTTTATTATCAATCCTGGATGTTTTATAGTCATTTTATAGTCATTTTATATGATTTTTTGGTACTAACCTATCGACATAGTGCCAAGTGCCAGTTGCTATTTTTTCCATGTTTTTTACATCGCAGAAAATCAATATCAAACGGAGTCCAAATGCCATGAAACTTTACAGAGATTTTTTATGGACCAAAAGGAACTTAATGGGTCCTAGCAGCACCTGGGGGTGCCCCGAGGGGAGCACAACCCATCAGGGCGCACTAGGAGGCCCACGCGTGCCCTGGTGGGTTGTGCCCACCTTGGGTGCCCCCGGACTGCCTCTTTGCTCTATAAATACCCCAATATTCCCAGAACCCTAGGGGAGTCGATGAAATATTGATCCGCCACCACAGAGTCCAGAACCACCAGATCCAATCTAGCATCATCTGGGATGGGGTTCACCAACTCCATTGGTGCCTCTCCGATGATGCATGAGTAGTTCTTTGTAGAACTTCGGGTCCGTAGTTAGTAGCTAGATGGCTTCCTCTCTCTCTCTCTCTCCTGATTCTCAATACAATGGTCTCTTGGAGATCCATACGATGTAACTCTTTTGCGGCGTGTTTGTTGGGATCCGATGAACTTTGAGTTTATGATCGGATCTATCTCTTTTTATATCCATGAAAGTATTTTAGTTTCTTTGATCTCTTTTATGCATGATTTCTTATAGCCTCGTATTTCTTCTCCGATGTTTGGGTTTTGTTTGGCCAACTTGATCTATTTATCTTGCAATGGGAAGAGGTGCTTTCTAGTGGGTTTGATCTTACAGTGCTTGATCCTAGTGACATAAGGGGAACCGACCCGTATGTATTGTTGCTACTAAGGATAAAATGATGGGGTCTATCTCTACATAGATAGATCTTTTCTACATCATGTCATCATTCTTATTGCATTACTCTATTTCTCCATGAACTTAATACACTAGATGCATGCTGGATAGCGGTCGATGTGTGGAGTAATAGTAGTAGATGCAGGCAGAAGTCAGTCTAGTAATCTTGGATGTGATGCCTATGTAGTGATCATTTCCTGGATATTGTCATGAGTATTTGAAGTTCTATCAATTTCCCAACAGTAATTTGTTTTACCCACTGTTTGCTATTTTTCTCAAGAGAAGCCACTAGTGAAACCTACGGCCCCCAGGTCTCTTTCACATATTATTTTCCTTTGCGATCTATTTTCCTTTGCGTTTATTTTCATATCTAGTAAACCAAAAACCCAAAATTACCTTGCTGCAATTTATTCTTATTTATTTTATTCGGCGTTCGATCTATCAATCTACTACAAATTTACCTCACGTCCGTTTGCCTATCTTGAGGCGTCGTACCACTGAAGGGATTGACAACCAATTTAACACGTCAGGTTGCGAGAAGTTGTTATTTGTGTGCAGGTGTTGTTTACATTGTGTTGCTTAGTTCTCCTATTTGTTCGATAACCTTGGTTTCACATCTGAGGGAAATACCTACCACCGTTGTTCTGCATCATCCCTTCCTCTTTGGGGAAATACCGACGTAGCTTCAAGCGACATCACCTATCCACTCGTTCACTTGAAGAGACTCCAATGGCGATCCGAGGGGTGAGCCTGCTGGATATGGACTTCAGCAAGGAGTTCACCTTTGAGTTCACCGTTAAGTCCCATGGTTACACCAAGTTGAATGTGATGTACACCATCAATCCGGACTCGGTGAAGCTCTGCCTCACCGAGTTCAAGCAATACATAGAGGATGAGAAAGCACAAGGTCGCAGGACTAGACCTTGTGCCCATCCATTCGTCTCGTGGCACGGACCAGCAGATCACGGTCGCCCAAGTATGCGTGCGGGACGAGGTTCTCGTCTACCACTACTGTAGGTCCATCAGAGGTTCTGGAGCATTTTCCCGTTTCTTTGGCAGCGCCGACTGCACCTTCGCTAAGGTGGATATAAGGAAGAATGCAACGATTCGGCCATCTGGTGCAACAAGCTTGTCGACATCCAGAAGCAATAAAAGATCATCGGCAACGGGCAGGAGAAAGACTCTGTGGTTGACCTCGCCAGACCATCATCGACCCCTGCTACGCCAACATGAAAGAAGATAACAATACCAAGGATCTGAACACGTGGGAGGTACCTCTGAATCTAGCCTACATAACCTACACGGCCAAGGACGCATATGCATGCTACGACATGTACAGGCGGATCTTGGACATGAGGGTGTGTC
Organism: Triticum aestivum; assembly: GCF_018294505.1. NCBI lineage: Eukaryota > Viridiplantae > Streptophyta > Magnoliopsida > Poales > Poaceae > Triticum > Triticum aestivum. The sequence goes on from NC_057803.1 coordinate 330,658,776, forward strand.
TGCTTCCCATAACCGGCGAGTACACAGACAGCCGCAGTGTCATGATCAAGCATGCCAGGAAGGTCTAGATGTTGTACTTTATCTGTTTATAAGCACCTTTATCATCTGAGTGTTTCATGCATTAGCCTATGTGTCGTAATTATCTGTTTTGTCCAAAATATTTATTCTAAGAACCCATTGACCTGTTTGCTTTTTTTAGTGGCTATTTGATTATGTATGTAACTAGTTCACTCATATGTTTCAAAAAAACTAGTTCACTTGGTTGCCGTGCTTTGACTTTCCTTCCTCCCAACGTATCCCCCTTCTCAGGTGGACCCAGTAGGTCTCGTACACAGACATATGGGACCAACCACATATCCATTTGTATTTCTTTATTTTGTTCAATCTTTCGTCCTCTTCCTATACAATGGCTGGCCATCATAGCCTATGGCGTTGGCCAGGCCATCCCTCTACTCCCACACATTGTCCAGCGGTGGCAGATCCATCGGCCCACCCAGCACCCGAACAAGTCAACCCTCGTACTCCCCTCCGCCTGCGTCTTCCCCCACTCTGGTTCGTTTGGTCCAAGGTCTCGACGTTGTCCTCCACCTTGGTGCTCTCACCGCGGCACTGCCGTCTGTATTCCCAACACGGTCAGCAAAACAAGAGGAATCGGGAGAGAACTGTTCATCGAGAGGCTGACAGTCCCGGGCCCACCAGGTCCATGGCCTAGGTTTTGTTGTTTAACATGGGCAGGCCACGACATGTTTCAAAGTTTTTTGGATCCAGCGGGTATCAAGCGGCCTCTGGGCCTCCCAACCTAGCTTGTCTATAACATCAGCAGCCCAAGTTATGTTTGTTTTTTCGAGATGACGCACAGCTCAGTTCTATTTTTTCTATAAGAATGCAAAACTGAACCTATGTTTTCCCTTCTATAATAGTACATATATATATCTCTTATTTTATTACATATATATATAATAGAAACAACATAAGGTTCCGTTAAACCTTTCATTCGTCCAACCATTTTATAGACCTTCCCACTTCCTTTATTTTTCGTTTTCATTAATCCTATATCTAAATTTTCTCCCACTTTCTTTTTCCATGTAAACTGAGTTTTCTCCCACTACTTTTCCCTAGAACCAACTCAACTGTCCCACGTCTAGCCTAAAAATAATAATACCCCACAACTCATCAAAATAAAATGATATTTTATTTCGTAAATTGAAAGTTCTTACAAAATAATAATAATAATTGTTTATATATAACTTGGCAAGTTAACTCCGAGTGATTGCGTACATAAGCTTGCGAAGATTTTACTGAGCAATGCTGTAATAGACATGTAATCATGTGTTTATGTTTTTATAACAATTCTCCGTCCAGCCCAACATGATATTTTCACCCAGCCCAGCAAGTCTCTGGATTTCGAGAAAAATGCAAATGGGCTTTAAATTCTACAATATATATATATATATATATATATATATATATATATATATATATATATATATATATATATATATATATATAAACGGGCTCCATAGATGCTACATCATTTTTTCACCTAGCCCACCAAATGGACTAAAAAAACAAATGGACTGGCTGACATGTGGGCCAGTAGGTCGAAGCCTAAGCAAGGCGTTGGATTTACATCCAACGGCCGGCATTCTTCTTCAAACTCTCATCTTCTTCCCCCAGCATTGTCGGGACCGCCTGCTCTAGCCTCCGGCATCCAGCAGCGTTGTTTTACGCACCTTGCAGCGAAACGCTACCCACCGACGGCCAAACCATCCCTCCACTCTGCACCTCCTATTATTCTCTACCGAGTGTAGGCCCACCCCGCACCCAAACCAGTCAAGTTTCCCACTCCTCTCCATCTACTACTCCATGATGACCCACAAGTATATGGGATCAATTGTAGCTCTTTTTGATAAGTAAGAGTGTCGAACCCAACGAGGAGTCAAAGGAAATGACAAGTAGTTTTCAGTAAGGTAATGTCTGCAAGTGTTGAAATTGTAAGTAGCAGAGTAGTTTGATAGCAAGATAATTTGTAACGATCGAGTAATGATAGTAGTATCAAAAGTGCAACAAGAAAGACCAATCCTTTTGAGGCAAAGGACGGGCCAAAACGGTCTCTTCTGATAAGCAGAGCGTTCTTGAGGGTACACGGGAATTTCATCTAGTCACTTTCATCATGTTGGGTTAATTCGTGTTTGCTACTTTGATAATTTGATATGTGGGTGGACCAATGCTTAGGTGTTGTTCTTACTTTAACAAACCTCCTACTTATGATTAACCATTCCGCAAGCCTCCGCAAGTATGAGAAAAGTAATAAGAATAAATTGAAACCGTAGCATTAAACTTTTGGATCCAATCGGTCCCTTGTGGAATAGCGCATAAACTGGGGTTTAAATTTCTGTCACTCTCACAACCCATCATCTAATTACTACTCCACAATGCATTCCCTTAGGCCCAAATATGGTGAAGTGCCATGTAGTCGACGTTCACATGACACCACTAAGGCAATCACAACATACATACTATCAAAATAACGAATGCATATCAAATTCACATGATTGCTTGCAACATGATTTCTCCCACGACCAAAAGAACGAAGGTAACTACTCACAAATGATAAACACGCTCATGATCAGAGGAGTATTAAATAGCATATTGGATTTGAACATATAATCTTCCACCAAATAAACCATATAGTAATCAATTACAAGCTGTAATCAACACTACTAGTCACCCACAAGTATCAATCTATAGTTCCGGTAACAAGACTGACCACAAGAGATGAACTAGGGTAACAAGACTGAACACAAGTATCAATCTGTTGTTGAAGATGTTGATGGAGATTTCCCTCCCCAAGATGGGAGAGTTGTTGGTGATGATGATGATGATGATTTCCCCCTCCGGGAGCGAAGTTCCCCCGGCGGAATCGCTCCGCCGGAGGGCAAAAGTGCTCCTGCCCAAGTTCCGTCTCAAGGCAGCGGCGATTCGTTATGAAAGTACTCTCTTTTTTTCTAGGTCAAAATGACTTATATACCAAAAGATGGGCACCGGAGGTGGGCACAACCCACTAGGGCGCGCCTGGGCTCCCTGGCGCGCCCAGGTGGGTTGTGCCCACCTGGTGGGCCCCCTCTGGTAGTTACTTGCTCCAATAATTCTTAAATAATCCATAAAAAATCTCCGTGAAGTTTCAGCTTGTTCGGAGTTGTGCAGAATAGGTGGCCTAACATAGCTTTTCCAGGTCGAGATTTCCAGCTGCAGGAATCCTCCCTCTTTGTGTATACCTTCATATTATGAGACAAAAGGCATTAGAATTACTCCAAAAAGCATTTTTATGGATATAACATTATAAATAACAGTAAGAAAACATGATGCAAAATGGATGTATCAACTCCCCCAAGCTTAGACCTCGCTTGTCCTCAAGCGAAAACCAAAATCGAAAAACATGTCCACATGCTTTGAGAGAGAGGTGTCGATAAAAATAAAATACGGACACAGAAACATCATGTTGATTATTATAACAACAACAAAATTAAACATAGGACTTTTATCATAGAACTTTTATCATATACTTCTCATGAATAAGTAATAGTTCATCACACAATCGAAGTATAAAGAAAAACCTTTATTAGAAACTAACAAACTATGTTCTCAGTCAACTTTGCAACTACAATTCATCATCTTTTTAGGAAGGGTCACATGTCGGAGCCTTTAGGCAAGTCCACATACTCAACCATCATATAGTCTTCTATGATTGCTAACACTCACCGCGTACACATGAGCAAAACGTTTCAACCGGACACATAGAAAGGTAGGGGCTTATGGTTTCGCCTCCCAACATACTCACCTCAAGGGTGATGTCAACAATAATAACTCATGCCAGCCATATTCAACTGGATATAGTGCCTATATCTTTCCTCACCACATGATGCTTGCCAAAGGAAAAAATAAAAGGAATAGAGAGAAAATTTTTGACTACTCTTGCATAAAAGTAAAAGATAGGCCCTTCGCAGAGGGAAGTAGAGGTTGCCATGCGCTTATTTCTTTGTATGCTCAATCCCTTCGTGCAAAAGAACGTTATGTTACATTGCCCCTTGTGATAGCGACCTTTATTATGCAGTTTGTCGCTTTTATTCTTCACCATCACAAGTTCGTGCAACGCTCAATTTTCTCTTACACCAAATGTCTCACACGTTTAGAAGCAATTTTTATTGCCTTTTTGCACCTATGACAACTTACTTGAGGGATCTTGCTCAATCCCTAGCTAGGTATGATGGACTCTTCAAAATGAGATTTGTTGTTTAAGGGTTTTTGGATGCACAAGTACACTGGTACGCGTCGGTGCTATACAAACGGTTTTTAACCCCTTTCCGTGACGGCATTTGGAAGCGTTGCCAAGTGAGTGTGGGTCATAGGCGGGTCCTTCCCACACGACCCAGAAACCGTCGGGGATAGGGACCCTACAGTACTCCTACTCGTTTCTGCTCGCATTGCCATCGCAGTCGGTATTCTATGGTGCTACATCTATGATGTGCGGCCCATCACAAACCGTTCACTATTATAGAACTTGTATGATGCATGGCCCATCACAAACGGTTCACTGTTAAGAAGATTAGCTAATCATCGTACGAGTGTTAGACAGGATTACTAAACATCGGACCATCATAACATGGTCGTACACAACAACTATCGCACACGCTATTCTGTGGTGCAACGTTTACGATGCATACTTCATCAAAAACACTTCATGGTTGCGAATCATGTACGATAAGGCAACTAACACAAACGTTTAGTTTGCCCGCACCATTTGTGATATTGTCTGACATCACACACGCTTTGCAAACGACAACTATGTGCATGCTTGCACACGTTTCCTCTGTGTGAACCGTCGCGGATTATGGAGTATATCACAAACATTTGTGTTTTACCAACCGTGTGTTCCGTAACAACCTGGGGAGCGTAATTTCACCGTAATTTAATTGCTGCTATTTCAAATTGTACCTAATTTGAATTTGAATGTATGCTACAGCTTTGTTCATATCCGTCGGGTTCAAACAACCAATGCATTATTCGATTCATAGGTACATATGTTCAAGAATTACATAAGAACCAAATAAAGAATGATGAACCACAGTTGTATACTTGTACTATTAAAGATAGTAAAGAAAGAGGTGAAATATATTCTGGTTGTTGAACAAGGTGAAGCGGAATGCCCATATTGTGCCCTCCTCCATGCAGAAGGCACGCACGACTCTAGTCCAACCCCTTGTGATGGTCAACAGGCCATCCTTCACGGTCTTCATGAAAACATCTAGATAATCATCGTGTTCTAGTAGAAATACTTTAACCTTTGCATGCCCACCAATCATGTAGTTTGAGAGGCAATCTTGAGTAAACTGCTTTCGCAACCACTGCAAAGGAAGAAGATTCAGACATTGTCATCTAACACAACTCATTATGGGAAGTAAAAAGAAGGCTGCAGAGTTCTTACTTACCATCTTGCAGTTCGTTGTTGTCTTGGATAAAGTGTAAACAAATAGTTCAATTGCCATCTTTGGACCCATTTTACTAACAATCTTTATCAGCTTCCTCACTTGATGTTGGTTCATCGATATCTCATTGCCCCATACACAGAAAGGGTCGAAGCGCGGATCTTTACCAATGACATATGTACCTAAAGGCACCAAATTAATATTAGAAGCTAAATAGTAATTGCACAATGATGTAGTACAACACTCTTTTATAATATGTCTATATACATCCATATGTGGTAGTCCATTTGAAATCTCTAAAAAGACAAATATTTAGGAACGGAGGGAGTATCTTATAACATCCAATATACTCACATATTAGATGAATTAACATCTTATATTATGGGCCGGAAGGAGTTCAGTGCATTCTTACAAATTATCGGCTGATTAACTGCTGCTGTATCCATGGGTTACAGTTAGTTTGAGCTAGTTTGGGCTCAAATAGCCCGAAAGTATATTTAAACATGAGGGCTAGTTTGAGCTAGTTGCATCTATAACCCACCCAAAAAAACTATCCAACCCAAGAGGTGCTAATTAGAGCAAGTTCTCCTAGTGCATTTATTGTCAATCTAACCCCGCCATCCAAACAACTCTTTGGATGGAGTTAGTTCAGGGTTAGTCATGAGCTAGAAACTAACTCTAACCTCTAGCTAAGTTGAGTATCTAAACAGGGTTGTGTTGTTGTTATTGCTGCTGCTGCTCTTCTACCTATATCTAGATATCATTAGAACATTAATGTAACGCTCTTCCTTGTTGCTATGTAGCCTAGGATTGCATATTTAGACATTAAGTACAGTGCATGTTGCTATGTAGCCTCAGATATATAACATATGGCCCTAGTTAACCTAGATAAATGGGTTGCAGATATATTCAGTTAAAAGTCCGATTCACCGATTAGTCTATTATTAGCCGCCGGCCTATATGGCACCAGCTACCGATATACTGAACAATGAGCAGATATAAGCCATGGGATGAAACTAGCCTAGATGGAAAATAGCAGTCGTTCCCAAAATTGTCCTATGTAAGTACATCGAGAAGCATGTTAAGCACAACAGGCTAAACATCAACCAAAATTATCCATGGCAGACAAAATAATCTCCAAAAGATAGCTTCAGTGTGCAGGTTTAAGCACGCTAGTAAAGCAAAACAAGTGGAAAGATGTGCTAACTGCAACAGGTCTAACATTTAACAACAAGAAAACATAGTCATTCAAACCAGTATTGTGTCGGTCTAAGTACACTGTTTATTGTTAAATAGAAATGGAAAGGCAAGTTAACTACAAGATGTAGCAACCAAATGTAGTCATTCATAGTGGTATTGTTGAAACTGGTACTAATGAAATTGAACTACACAGTTCATACTTGCACATATAGAACATCACGTTGTGAATAACTGGAATAAACAAGTCATACTACGAACAACCAAATATAGCATTTGAAACTGAACATATGCTAACTACAAACAACCGAACAATCAAAAAACTTTAAAAGAGGCATATGCTAGCTATAACAGGCTTAACAACAAGCAAATATATGCATTCCTATCGGCATGTTCAAAACTTGATTAATGAAATGTACTGCATAGTAAATAATTGCATATATAGAGCATCACATTGTGAACAACTGAAATAAACAAGGCATACTGCAAACAACCAGATATAGCAATTAAAACTGGACATATTCTCACTACACTACAAAAGGGACTCGACAAAACAAATCATGGATTTCCCCCTATGAAGAGGCACGGCAAAACAAATCATGGGTTTCTTCACTTGTCACAGATGGGCTTGTTCCCATGGGAAGAGCACGGACCCTGGATGCGCTCCATGTTGTCGCAGATGGGCTCCTTCCCATTGGAAGAGAATGGCTGTAGGGTGCCCTCCCTGATGTCGCAGACGGGCGCTTTCCCCTTGGAAGAGCAGATGGGTTCTTTCCCCTTGGAAGAGCCGAAGAGGGTGCCCTCCTCATGGTCACCGTCGATGAGATCTGACTTGGAAGCTGTGGATCCCAAGCCAATGTCGCAGAGCATGTCCTTCAGAAATGACAAAACGGGCTCGATGGCAATGTAGAATGGCAAATTGTTGATAGCGAGCCAGAGGAGATCAGTGGTGGCGCCATGGATGACATCGACGGTGGTTGAACCTGAGGGGTTGGGGGTGGGCCACTTAACCTGTGACATAACCCACCTCAGGCCATCGCTGTCGTTGACCTTGATGTCATAGTCGGCGGCCGAGACATGCCTGCATACTCTAGCTCACTGCTTGAGTGCTTCCCGCCAGTAATGGTCATCAGCTTCCTCGGCGACGTCGGGCGAAGAGACCGCTATACACCTCTTTTGGGCCAGTCGCTCTTCGAGCTCCACGGGAAGCGTAGCCGGCCTTAGGTTGCGATGCTCTGGAGTGGGGGATGGGAATCTGTGGGAAAGGGGCATTTGGCAGGCGTCATCTAAGAAACTCAGGGTGGCCTGGGTATAGAGATCGGTGGGTAAGATGCACGGGCAAACCGGCAGATGTTGAAAGTGGAGGCCTTTGCTAGGGTTTCGACCTAGGGAGGGGGGAGTGTGCATGCACGCCCGAGGAGGTTTTGGTGTGTGTGTGTGTGTTGTGTGTGGAGTGGGGCGGGGGTGTTTGAGGAAATGACGCGGGTACTGAAAATTTTACTACGCGGGAGTCAAACGCGGGAGTAAAATGCCGGGCTATTGAAAATTTTGATGACAGTGCATCGCGCAAAGTCCAGAGATAACAACCAGTGTTATGAAACAGAAAAACCCTCGTGGCGGGCAGATATTTTCTAGGGATGCAGGCGGGATTGGGAACAAGAAACATCGCACACGGTCCAAAGATAACAACCGTGTGTTATGAAACAGAAAAACCCTCTAGGCGCGTAGATATTTTCTAGGGATGCAGGCGGGATTGGGAACAAGAAACATCACAGACGGTCCGGAGATAACAACAGTGTGTTATGAAACAGAAAAACATTCGAGGCGGCAGATATTTTTGAGAGGGGGAGCCTCATGGATCCCAATGTACTGTGCTGATGTGTGCGTGACAGGGGCACCGGCATAGCACACAGTTAGTTTGAGTGAACCGTGTCTGTTGCGTCATCCAACTTGTCTAATGTTCATAAATTTTGCGAAAAATGACGCGGGAGAGGGTCAGAACACAAACACACTTGCATGTGGACCAAATTTATGTATCAAAAGGGTGGTAGCTAGCAGCCCCTCAACCGAGGTTCACCTAGCAAAGTGCGAAGTAGCTAGTAGCCCCCTCCCTCGTGTCGGCCTGAAGGGGATTCTAAGCTAAGAATGCATGCCCCCCCCACCGAGGTTCACCTAGCAAAGTGCGAAGTAGCTAGCAGGCCCCCCTCGTGTCGCCATGAGGGGAATCCTAAGCTATGAATGCATGCCCCCCCAACCGAGGTTCACGTAGCAAAGTGCGAAGTAGCACACCCCCCCCCCACACACACACTTCTAGTCGACGGGCTAGAGAGGCATATCTCACCAAGATGGATCGTAAAACAGACCAAGAATAATCCACCTTGGTCGTACAACCTATCTCTTGTTGTTGGTCAAAGTGATGACCGTCCATGCGACCCCGGAGATGGGCTAGCTCGCCAATAATCACGCAAGTAGCTAGTCCCCGAAGACAACCACTGCATGCGTGTGGCCCAAACATATGTATGGAGAGGTGTGTTTTTGAGTAACAATGGAACAACTTTGATGTGGCACCATGATTTCGAACTAGAAATCCCCACACTGAGTGAGGGTTAGGTTGACGATGCATATGTATGTCACACCACACTTCAAGTCAATGACGGGGATTCATGCATGCATGCGTGCATAGTATATTTTCTCAAACTTAAGGTCTGAATCTCACCATGACCTATACTATGATAACACGAACCAAATGAAGAATCCGCCATGGTAACCTACCTTGTTGTTGGTCAAGGTGATCATGGATGTCCATGCGGGCCCATGAATATATAGGCTTGTCACCGATAACCACGCGAGGGCGTGTACAGTTCGAAGGAAACCACTACATGCATATGTATGGAGGTGATGCGTGCATGCATGTTTGAGTACCATTTCACAACATTGATGTGGCGTGTGCGTCAAAAATCATACACTAGCTCCCCACACAGAGCGAGATCAGGTCATGATATGTCGTTGTACTAGCCACTTCGACTCGATGGGAGGGATTCATGCATACACATGCATGTGTGTGTGCTCAAAATGTATCATGCATGTCATCCAAGAGAAAAAATAATAATCCCCTCCTAAGTCAAATTAACCTCTTGTTGTTAGGAAAAAAGTGGTGATGGACCAAGCAGGCCCATAGATGGAAAGCATCGATATCGCTGATAACCGCTTAAGAGGGTGCCAGAGGACAACCACCACCCCTTTGCATGGGCCAAACATATATATGTTGAATACCCAGAATGCACAACTTTGATGTGCCACATGCCTCAAAAACCATAAACCATGCACCCACAGAGAGCGAGGTTCATGAAGCGTACTACATATGATGGTCCCCTTCCCCCCTCTTCACCGCATACTATATGCTCCTGCCGTAATATATGTACAACCCAAAAGAATCCTCATCGATGGTGAAATTAATTAACCTCTCCCGATGTAGGTCAAAGTGATGCATGCATGCATCGATGATGGCCTCGTGGGCCCACAGATGGAAGCATCACATGTGAGTGTCCTAGCTAGGATAACCATCACGTGCATGCATGTGGCCCAAAAGGGTGTTGTGTGATGTTTGAATAGCCAATTTCATAATTTTGATGTGGCACGTGCCTCGGAAACCAAAAAGTCCTGACATTGAGTGAGGTGTACTTGTTCATGGACGCGTACGTATAGTATATATGCTAGTCCCCTCCCACCTCTTCGACGCGTACTATATACCACCATAACACAAACAAAAAAGATTCTACCTTGCTGGTCAAATTAACCTCATTGCCGACTGTTCATCAAAGTGATGGACGATGACCTCGCGGGCCCACAGAAAGCGTCACACGTGAGTATCGAGTGTCGTGTAGGACAACCATCGACTGCATGTGGCCAAAACATGTATGTATGAAAGGGTTGTGTAATGTTTTAGATAACGATTTCACGACTCTGATGTGGCACCGGCCTGCCTAACAAAACGGCCAACCCACACGGTGGCTTACAACTCGTAGTGTACTGCGAGCCACCCGCCACCCCAGATGCACACACCCACACACACACTGTGAATCCACCTCAACTACAATGCATGTTAAATTAAGTATCCCATGGTGAACATATGTTACCAAAGGAGGGACGTTTTAATTTCAAAAAAATCATAGAGATCATTAAGACGTTTTAGTACATTAATTGATTGATTTTCTATGGGTATAACGTGCAAAAATCAAATTTGAGCTACATACACACGTGACAGTGCACCTAAATGGATTGCAAAAACACATGTGTCTCACTGGGTCCATGTTTACTCCCCATGCAACAAATCCCAAACATTGAGAATCTTGATTTTTAAATTCTAGCACATCCAAAACTTATTTGAAGTTCATGAAACTTATCGTGTTGTCATATGGACACCAATACAAAGTGGCATTGTACTTTTTTGTCAAATTTGAGACCAGTTTTGATGTAATCTTTATCTAATTACAAACGGGAGATTATTAATAATTGGGAACCAATATCCCAAACGGATTATTTATTCGAACCATGAGCATTAGACCAACAATGGATACGTGCCATCCTTCGGTTAAGCAATAAAGCGATAGCATTAATCATCCAAACAGAAAAACAATATACGTGCCGCCGGGTGACCCGTGTGTTGTGCGAGCAGGCGTGTGTTCACAGGACGCATGTGAGCAGTCCGTCGCCCAGGCAGACGGGGAGGTGTGCGTGTAAGTGTGTGAATTGACAGAGGCATGCTCGCTGCGCAGTGTCATCAGGAGGCGTGCGAGTAGTTGTGTGAAACTTTGGGTAGGCATGCCATCAGTCCGGTGTGCAGGCTCACCGGGAGGTGAGCCATCGGTTTGGCTGCCGCCCGCCTCTCTCCCACAATTCCATATTAATAGTGCGCCCGAGCGGCCACACCCCCATCCTCGCCACACACACACGCACACAATCCTCTCTCTCTCCGCTTGCATCCTCGACGCCGCTCTCAGTATTCAAAGCCGGTAGTGTATGAGGATGCCGCCGAAGCGCCCCATTGGAGAGAGTGGCGACGCCGAGGATGCTAAAGCACCTAAGCACGGCGTGGAGATGGAGACAGAGGTTGCCGTCACCGTCGGCGAGTTATCGCTGCACCCTACATCGATGACGTCGAGCTTCCATGGCTAGAGGCAGAGTTCCACACCGACTCTGGTGACGACCACGGCGACGACTCCGACAACCACACCGGCGACGACTCCGACGACCACTCCGGCAATGACTCCGACGACAACGGATAGCTGGTTAGTCATCTATACCCATTTATGTGTCAAATAGATCATAGGGTTTCTCTGGTCACTCCTGCCTCCCCATTTTTGGAATAGAAATCCTATGGTTATGTTCTCCCAATCCATGAAATTTGAGTAAGTTTCATTACATCCGTGTAGTGCATTGATTGTTTGAATGGTACAAGTGATAAGCGATTAGTTGTTTCATCTTTGCAGATGATTTTATGCTAGTAATCCGACTAGGGTTGGTGTTCGTGCTTATAATTCCTAGCCAAGACTTGACAATTGATTTTGAATGACCTGCATATGTTTGTGCCATAATTTTCTTCAAGATTTTCTGTACATAGACGATTGTGCTTAAAAATCGAACCATAATCTCTGGATATGTATAAATAAATAGCCAAAAATTCCTAATCCTACTTCACGACATGTAATCATTGATTTGATGCCAAATTTGTTTTACTATTTCTATAGGTGTTGTCTGACGATGTGGACAACGAGGATGAAGATGTCCAGAGGAGGTACAAGAGGAAAATCCTAAGGGAACTTTATGCGGGAATGCATAACAGGCATATTAGGACCAGGAACGGCGGCTATCGATGCCCATTATGCAACCAGAAGCTTCATGACGCGTATCTAAGTGTTCTGGTGCATGCAAGAGGACGGGCCGTTGGCTCCTTCAAGCAGAAGTATTCTCGCAGGGTGGCGCACGGCGTGTACACCGAGTACCTGGAGAAGCATCAGGATCGTGCCGGCATGTGAGATGAGATGTGGGATGGATCGAACTATGTATGCTTGGGTATGCTTAATGACGGTTGAACTATTTACTTATGGTTGAACTATTCTTATGTATGTGTATGGTTGTTATCTATGTTTGAGTATGTTAAATATTTGGTCAAAATTTGGTAAAAATTACAAAGGGGGACCAATAAACCAGGACGGAGGTAGTACGTCAATCACACACGGTTCCCAAAATTGGAACTGTGTGCAATGACTTTCATTTTGCCTGTTGTGTCAATCACACACTGTTCGCTCTAGCAAACCGTCGCCCCCAAAATTCTTTGTGGGACAAAATACCCTCACCACCCAATTCAAAAAAGAAAAAGAAAACCCTCACAATCCCCACATCACAAAAACCATCACGTCGCCCGCCACCCCCTACGGTATGTTCCCCATTCACACCTGCACAAGCTCCTCCGCGTTTATGCCATGGCACTGCCTATCGCGACGGCAAACACTTAGATCGACGCCTGCCGCCGCCGCCAGGATGCCGGCAAAGCCCATCGCACTTCGCCACTTCCGCTTGCCGCTGCCTATCGCCATCGACTTCATCGATGCTGCTCACGGTCGACACAGCTCCGCTCGGTTGGGGAATCTGCCGTATTGAGGGTTCTTTCTCATGGACGACAAGGTAATTAATTTAATGAGATATTATCTCATCTCTTATCCCAATTCATCTGCCTCCTTTAATCACCCGGCGAAAATCGCCGTGAATTCATTTTTATTCGAGCTGATTTGAGGGTTTTCTTTCATTCATAGAATGTACAGTGCGCTGACACTTCAGGACTTTGCAACCTCCGCCAGAGATTCCATCTCACCATACCAGATAACTTGAGGACGCGCGCGGTATGTTCAATCTCACCCTAAATTGGTTGGCATGGCCTACTTTCCTGAACATATTCTAAATATTGCCACATTTGGATAAAAGGTACCACATGCACCATATACATCAAAGGGGATTTTCCCCTCTTCTTTCTATATTAGGAAAATTAATGATGTATTGTTCTCTCAATTACTCTCATATTTCCATGAAATCATGTTTACCCTATATGTTTAATTATAGATTTTTGTCCTTCGATTTCAACTGTTGTACAGTTCTTTCAATTTGGGCCCATATTTGCATGTTACCATATTTTCTTTAACAATCCTACCATTTTCTACAGCGCATCCCTTGCTATGCAATAGATTATGTAGTGCACAATTTTTCCCTTTACATAGATCAAGGCTGCACGGATTCCATACTGCACACAAACCATGGATCTACAATCGTTGCTACTCTAAGGCTTTATGAACGTGGTGACTCCTATTTTGGCATTAGCTTTTGGAAAGAAATTTCTAACTTTTATGTACTGAAAGCTGGCACTAAAATTGCGCTGCACATAAAAAGGTCTGGTCATGAGATATATGCTAACTTCCCCGACGAAATAATCTGTCTAGACATTATTCGAAGTATGTTTTCTTTTCAACTATCTGCATGTTGACTTACCCAGCAATGTAAAATGAATTGTGTAGTATTTAAGCAACCAATTGTTATTCCCTTTTCTTAATATATTCCTACCTAATAGCTTCTAGTTACTGTGACGCCCCCGATTTGACCGTACACTAATCATACACGCAAATGTGTACGATCAAGATCAGGGACTCACGGGAATATATCACAACACAACTCTAGACAAAAATTAAAATAATATAAGCTTTATATTACAAGCCTGGGGCATGGAAGGCTCTTATACAAATGCTAGAAGACACAAGAGTCAGCGGAAGCAATAATATCTGAGTATAGACATAAGTTAAACAAGTTTGCCTTAAGAAGGCTAGCACAAAAGTAGCAACGATCAAAAAGGCAAGGCCTCCTGCCTGGGACCTCCTAACTACTCCTCGAAGCTGAACTCCACGTAGAATCATCCTCGGGATCCTCTGGCTCCTGGACTCCATCATATGATTGCAATAACCAGGAATTGGGAAAAAGAAGTAGCAAAGCAACTGTGAGTTCTCATCCAAAGTACTCGCAAGCAAGGATCTACACTACATATGCATTGGTATCAATGAAATGGTTAGTATCTGTGGACTGAACTACGGAATGCCAGAATAAGAGGGGGATAGCTGGGCCTATCAAAGACTACACTACTGGCAGCCTCCATCTTGAAGCATAGAGAAGAGAGTAGATGGTAAGTTCACCAAGTATCATCATATAGCATAAACCTACCCGGCGATCCTCCCCCCGTCGCCCTATGAGAGAGCGATCGCCAGGTTGTACCTGGCACTTGAAAGGGTGTGTTTTATTAAGTATCTGGTTCTAGTTGTCATAAGTTCAAGGTACAACTCTGGGTTGTCCTTTTACCGAGGGACACGACTATTCAAATAGATAAACTTCCCTACACGGTGCACCACATTTCCCAACACGCTCGATCCCCTTTGGCCAAACACACTTCCTGGGTCATGCCCGGCCTCGGGAGATAAACATGTCGCAGCCCTACCTAGGCACAACAGAGAGGTCAGCACGCCGATCTAAATCCTATGGCGCAGGGGTCTAGGCCCATCGCCCATTGCACACCTGCACGTTGCGAGGGCGGACGGAAACAGACCTAGCCTCCCTAATACAAGAGCAGGTGTTCCAGTCCAATCTGGCGCGTTTCGCTCAGTCGCTGACGTCACGAAGGCTTCGGCTAATACCACGACATCGAGTGCCCATAACTGTTCCCGCGTAGTTGGTTAGTGCGTATAGGCCGGTGGCCAGACTCAGATCAGATACAAAGATCTCATTAAGCATGTTATTTTGAAGTAATCGCGAACGCCGACCAGGGCCAGGCCCACCTCTCTCCTAGGCGGTCTCAACCTGCCCTATCGCTCCACCACAAAGTAACAGTCGGGGGCTGTCGGGAACCCAGGTCCACTACTACCTGGATGGAACCGCCTGCCCCTTCAGCCCCACATCGGAATCACTTGTGGGTACTCTACGAGCCGACCCGACTTTAGTCACATCATGTATCATGTATAATATGTATGCAAGTATATACCCGCGATCACCTCGCGATTGATCACGGCCCGATAGTATACCACAGCAGATGGACAAGGATGTAGGGCCACTGATGAAATACTAGCATCCTATACTAAGCATTTAGGATTGCAGGTAAGGTATCAACAAATGTAGTAACAATGATAGGCTATGCAACAGAATAGGATTAACCGAAAGCAGTAACATGCTACACTACTCTAATGCAAACAGTAGAGAGAAGAATAGGCGATATCTAGTGATCAAGGGGGGTGGCGGCTTGCCTGGTTGCTCTGGCAAGAAGGAAGGGTCGTCGATGTAGTCGATCACAAGGGTATCGACATCGGTCTCGGGGTCTACTGAAAAGAAGTAACGGAGGCGGGAGTTCGGGAGTATCGCCATAACTTGTATAACGGATGCTGTTCGAAGGTTGAGGTAGATGGTTTCCGAAGGTTTCTTGGTTATGTGTTGAAGGATGGATATAGCTGGATGTAGGATTTGCTAGTTTGGGTGAGATATTATGCTTCCCCTGTATCCCCAACACCTGATTGCATAATTGGAAAGGTTCAGAAGTTTCATAGGTGGGAATTCTAGTAGCTCTAGTTTTTCTTCCATGGATATTGGTTTGAGATTGGGATTTCTTACCGATTATTCGTTCTTGATCCGTACCTTGTTGATTTATTTCTCTACCTTAATTCTACGTGGCTTCTCAATTTACGGATATGTGACCATTTCAAGAGGAATGCATTCGTTCATTTTGTTCGGATGTGAAGACTATAAGTTGCAATTTTCATGCCGTTGGATTCAGCTTCAATATTTATCTGTCAATGTGCTAATGGTGGTCAACCTCTTCAGGATGGCTCCTCCAACGCGCACGACTCCAAATCCTGATCCGCCACCACCTCCACCTCCTCCAGAGGCATGGCAAGCTGTGATGGCCGCAACCAATGCAAACACACAGCTGATCATGAAAATTCTTCAAGAGCGCAATCAAGGCAGTCACGGGAATGAAGGCAGCAATCACAGTCACTTTGCTACACTCAATCAGTTCCTTGCTAACGGGCCAAAGACTTTCAGCAATTGTGTTGAGGCAACCGATGCTGACGATTGGCTTGTGGATCTGTGTAAGCATTTCGAGTGCAGTAATGTCAGGCCTGAGGACTTTGTCAAGTTCGCTTCCTTCCAATTCAAAGATCAAGCTGTAGAATGGTTCCAGCAGTACAAGGATTCCAGAGGTGGACGTGTTATCACTTGGGATGATTTCCATCGAGATTTCCAAGCTCATCATATTCCCCAGAGCGTGGTTGAAAGCAAGCGTGAGGAATTCCGCAATCTGAAGCAAGGCTCTTTGTCTGTCTATGACTACAACAAGTTGTTCCAGAAGCTCGCCCGCTTTGCCAAGCAGGACGTCCCTGATGAGAAGAGCATGATATATCAGTTTAGGGGTGGTCTCAGAGAAGATATTGTGTCAGCATGACATCAGCATGATGTCAGCAGGACAGCGGGTTGACTAGGTCAAACCTGGTAGGTGGGACCCATTCATCATAGTCTCAGGTTAATTTAAACAAGGTTAATTAGTTCAATTACTTGATTAGGTTAACTTAATTTAATTAGCCAAATTAATTTAATTAATTAATTTTTCTAATTACATATTTTCCTTTTCTTTTTTTAACAGGGGAGGGCCCCGCTTGTCATTTGGCCAGGGGGCCTTAGCAGGCACAGGGCGCCGCGGGCGGGTAACGGGCGCTAGTGCCAGGCACCCAACGGGGTGAGCCCAGGCGCACCAGCGATGGCCGATGAGGTGCCGGAGTTGCCCGCGGGGGTGGTGATGGTCGGCGCGAGCCCGGGCTGGAGTAGGGCGAGGGGAACGGGGGCGTGCGTGCGCGGAGGCGGCAGCAGCGGCGGAGGCGGGGCGGGAGCTAGCATGAGCGGGGAGGTGCGGGCGCGTCGGTGGTCGGAAGCAGCAGTGCGGCAGCAGCTGCAGGGGCGGTGGCGGCGTTGAGAGAAGCGGGATGCGGCGGCGCATGACCGGACAGTGCAGGACGGGGGCGGACTCGGCCCGGAGCGGAGATGCAGGGGTGCGACGGGCCCCAGCGGGGGCGAGGCTAGGCGCGCGGGCTGCGGCTAGGGGGAAGGCGAGCGCGTGTGCGGGCGGCGACTCATGAGCAGCAGTAGTTACGCAGCGGCAACACGAAGCAGCAGCGGCGAGCGCGGTGTCGCGAGGCGGTGCGGGTGGTCACGGCAAGTGGAGGCAGAGGCGCGGCAGCGGTTGAGTGGGCGTGGTCCGGGCGGCGGGCAGCAGAACCAGCGGCTGCAGGTGGCGTTGGCGCGGGCGTGGCCGAGCGCAGCAGCCACACGCGTAGGCGGGCACGGGGCGATGCCCAGGGCGCGGCCGGACGGGGCAGGGTGTGCGGGTGAGCACGAGCTCACCATGAGCTACGGACGCGTCGGAGGCGGAGCGAAACGACGACGAGAAAAAGGGGGGGACAGGGGTGGGTGAGGAGCTCACCGCGCGACCGGGCGAGCAACCGGCGAGGCCGGGGGATGTAACATCCCAAATTTTCAATTTGGAATGTTATACATTAGGTCATCATGCATATCATATTTTATTTTGCTTTTGGTTTTGATCCTAGAAAATCCTAAGCAACTCAAGGACCCACGAAGAGAGTTGGGGATTTCATTATTTACATATTTGAGTTTCCTCAAATTTTGTAAACATGATCATTTCATTTTATTTATTTTATCATCAATTATTTCTATTACAAAAATATGAGAGAGGGAATAAAATGACTTTCCCAAAATATAGAAATATTGAGGATTTAATAAGAAAATCAAATAAGATTTATTTCGGAGTTTTTCGGTATTTTTAATTGAATTTAGCAAAAATGCGCGTTTTTCAAAGTTGTAGTTTGGGCCCAGATAAATGTCGACTTTATCAGGCTTGATTTTAGAAACCCGGAAAAATTTATTTCGTGATTTTTGGAGTCCATTTAGTATTTCTTTTTATTTTTCTTCCGAGCGTAATTATTTAAAAAAACGAAACCGACTATGGGCCGTACCCGAGCGGGACTCCGCCCGGGGGCGCCTTTATATAGCGCCGCACCCGAGCCCCCAGCACACACCAGCCCCGCGCCCGATCTGCCGCCGCCGGAGCAGCGCGCCGCCCGAGGTTCGTCGCCGCCTCGACTTCCGTGCCGAATTTTTTTTAAAAAAAATTCTCGTCGGTTTTATTTTCGATTTTTTTTATTTTTTTATTTTAATATTTTTTTTATTTTCTTTTTTTTCGGATTAGGTTAATTATCAATTAATCTGTTCGTCGTTTTTCTTTTTCGTCGGATTTTCCGCGGTTATTTTCTGATCGCGATTTCTAATCCGATTTTCGTTTTAGTATAACTTTTCGCTCGTTTATCGGAATCAGGCGATTCAAGCGCCTGGAGTTTCGTCTCGAAACCCTCTTTCCGAATAATCAACTTAAACATGTTTTGCTACTGTAAAATTTGACTTAGATCCAGATTACTAGAACGAAGTTGTTTTCTTTCGCCGTTTGACTTCTTTTGCTTCGTTCGATTTGATTCTTTTTGCAAACCAGGGTTCTTAAGTTGAACTTTCTGGTTAGATCTTCTATTTGAGTTTTACCTGTGCATTAGATGAGTACTTATTGTATGCTTGTTTGTTTGTCTGTGATAGAATACCCGGAGTGCGCCGCCTGTTACTTTGAATCTCTAGGTTTCGCGGATCATCAGCAAGGCAAGTAACACTTTGATCATACCTTTTTCTACAACCCAGTTTTTCTTGTATTAGATCAATCTTCACACATTGCATGATTAGGATCTAATTAAATTGTGGGATGGGAAGTAGATGAGGTAGTATCTATTACCTGTTTATTATCAAACCTTTGGGAGTTACTTCTACGTTTGCTTATTATGCCATGCTATGCTAGTAGACGTGGATTGGGTGAGTGATATCCATGACAAATGTGAGATTGATAATGAATGGTTTATCTAAGGTGGCAACCTAACACACATCTGGGTGGATTGAGGCACCTGGGTATTCCAGGACTTGCCTGTTTTTATTTTGGACCGCCACCCAGGCTCAAAGGGATCATGAGCTTATTCATACTAGAAACTTCCGTGTGCAGCCACAAGCCATTACGGGCTCTGGCATAGTTGAGTAAGTCGTGCGAACTCTTACAGGGTAGACTAGCAGATGTAGGGGAAAGTAGGTGTACCGGTCTATCCATCGTAAGGTGCTAGCGCTTCTGAGAGACTGTGTCTCGGTCATCCGTTTCTCAAACACCATGTAGTGCGAGAAATCCAACGGAGGCGATCGAGTCTTGTGGGGAAAAGTGTGCAAACCTCTGCAGAGTGTAATAAACTAATCATGATTAGCCGTGTCCCCGGTTATGGACATCTTGAGTATCTAGTACCTGGATTATCATGTGAATCTCAACATGTTACTCAAAAGTTAATTTTGTTGGGTTTTAATGATGTTACTTAATTGGGTGAGAATGTTGTCAACCATTCTCAATGTTTAACAACCACCATGATAGTAATTAAATTTATTCCTTTGAAGTAGGGAAAAATTGGCTTTACACAAAAACTGTAACCATAGAGCTTTCCACTAGCCAAATATGCATATAGTATAGTTGTTCATTCCATTACTCTCTATGTGTTAACTTGCCAACATATTCCATGTGTTGACCCGTTTTCGGGCTGCAACGTTAATGTTGCAGACTTTTCAGACGATGATTAAGGAGTTTTTAGGTCGTGGTTCTATACTCAGTGATGCCGTTGGAGTTGATGGACTCACTTATCTTCCAAGCCTTCCGCTGTTATCGTTATTAGATGGCCTTAAGCCATATTTATTGTAATAAGCTCTCTTTTGAGACACTCGATGTAATAAGTGTGTGATTGCTACTCTGCTATAAATCCTCGAGTAATGTGTGGTGTCAGCATTACTGATCCAGGGATGACACCGGAGCACAGAGATCAAACTGTTTGAGATCTGGTCGCTACAGAGATGGTATCAGAGCACACGCTGACTGTAGGACACGACCACTAAGCTAAAGACCTAGATCACTACTCACTCTCTTCTCTTCTGACCTCTCATATTTTCTACTCTTTAGGATGGCGGATGCAAGGAATAAGTTCACACAACCAGATGAAGATACACCCTTTGGACGCCACTTGAAGGAAGTCACTAGATACCTGAACATAGGAATACCAAGCTTCACGGGAACCTACAACGCCACTTTACCTGAAGAAGAGCGCTGGATGATACAAGTTCAAGTTCCAGGAAGGACGTTCATGCCAGTCACTAAGCCCATAGAGTTTTCTTGTGATGCACCAACTTGGAGTCTAGGAACGAGTATGGCAGCTCACATCGCCATGGGACGCATTGGAGAAGTCTACCGCAAGGATCTCAAGGATACTATCTACCAGATTTGTGGGCGCCAAGATGAACACTGGGAGATGATCAGCACCAGGAAAGATAGATCAATTGCAGCATTTATCCAGGAGTTAAACCAGCACATTCGACGACAGGAGAATCATATGTGCGCCGACATGATAGATCTGAAGAAGGCTAAACTAGAATCAAGGAACTGGAGGAAGAACTCAAGGTTACACGTGAAGATTATGAAGAAGAAATTGAAGTATTGGTGGAGAAGAATGACGATCTGATCAAGAAGATTGGAATATTTATGGGAGGCCCGACACCAGTAGATGAAGACGAAGAACCCAAGGAGATTAGCCCGGAAGACTACATCATCATCGACGGCACCGACTCGGAAGCAGATAGTAGCGATGATGACTATGTTGATGAAGCAGGAGCAGATATCATGGAGTCTACAACCGTAGAATATTTCTAGTAGACCACCTCATCAGTAGTAGTAGTCCACCATGTAAATATAGTAGTCCGAGCACTCTTGCGATAGCTAGATCGATTGTATGCCTTTGTTTGATTGAATGAAGTGAATTGTTTGCTTTTGCCTCATGTGCATATGGGTAGTGTTTTCTCTTTAGACCCCCTCTATTCTTATATCTCATCTTTTCTAAACCCTCAGATGCCTCCGAGACGTGACCCCGGATTTGCCTTTCCGCCGGAGCTCACCCAGTTGATCCAGCAGCAGAACACCTTGATGCAGTTGCTAGTTCAGAATCAGAATCAGGGGAACAACAACAACAACCCACCACCACCACCTGTTGACCACTTAGCCCGTTTTCTTAGGCTGAATCCGCCGGTGTTTTCCAGTAGCACCGAGCCGATAGTAGCAGATGATTGGCTCCGCAAGATAGCTAGGGAGTTGACCACAGCAGGATGCACAGATGCGGAGAAGGTGAAGTTTGCCGCACATCAGTTAGAAGGACCCGCAGCATCCTGGTGGGAGAATTTCACAGCCACCTTCCCAGTCGACACTGTCACATGGGACCAGTTTCAGCAGGCTTTTCGTACTGCCCATGTTTCAGCAGGAGCAATGGCCATGAAGAAGCGTGAGTTTCGTAACTTGCGCCAAGGAGGACGGACAGTTGGCCAGTATGTGGAGGAGTTTAGTAAGCTAGCACGTTATGCCCCAGATGACGTTGCTACGGATGCAGCTAAGCAGGAGAAATTCCTGGAAGGACTGAATGATGGTTGAGTATGCAGTTGATGGTAGCCACCTTCAACAACTACCAGGAGTTGGTAGATCGTGCTCTTATGATTGAAGGGAAGCAGCAGCAAATTGAGAACCGCAAGAGGAAGTATGGACAAGGAAAGTATAATTCAGGAGCTCAGCAGAAGCCACGTTTTACCCCTAGACCGGGAGGACATTTTCAGCATACCCATGGAGTAGGTAGCTCGCACAATCACAATGGCACCAAGAATAGTAACGGGAATGGAGGAAGCAATGGCCAGAACCGCAGCACCCCATCAACCCCAGCCAAGAGAGATCTGAGTCAAGTCACCTGTTTCAAGTGTTCCAAGACCAGACATTATGCCAATGAATGTCCTGAAGGCCAAAACGGCAATGGAAGCTCTGGAAAGAAGCCGAACCCTTTCAACAGGGGATAGGTGAACCATGTTAATGTGGAGGAGGTTGAAGCTCAGCCCGATGCAGTAATAGGTAAGTTTTTGGTTAAGACATTTACTGCACTCGTTCTTTTTGATACTGGTGCATCGCATTCATACATATCAAGAGGATTTGTGGAAAAGTATAGCCTGCCCACTAGGATCCTCAAAACACCTATGCTAGTAAGCTCACCAGGAGCAGAGTACATGGCCAGTCAAGGATGTTTTCAAGTGCCATTAAGTATAGGAAGGCATGTTCTCCCAACAGATTTAATTATATTGGAATCTCAAGGATTGGATGTGATATTAGGTATGGATTGGTTATCAAAGTATGAAGGAAATATTGAGTGTGCTAGTAAGTCAATTTTGCTTACCACACCAGAAGGGAGAAGGATCAAGTATGTATCCCGACATGCACCAAACAGGACACAAGTAAATTCCTTATCAGGAGTTGTGCAGGAGGAAGTACCAGTGGTAAAGGATTTTCCTGACGTATTTCCCGAAGAGTTTCCAGGCATGCCACCGGATAGAGATATTGAGTTTTTGATTGAACTTTTGCCAGGCACTGGGCCAATATCGAAGCGACCATATAGGATGCCCGCAAAAGATTTGGTGGAAATTAAGAAGCAGATTAAGGAGTTACTGGATAAAGGTTACATTCTCCCAAGTCCTTCGCCTTGGGGATCACCAGTACTTCTAGTGGAGAAGAAGGATGGATCGTTAAGAATGGTTGTTGATTATCGAGGATTGAACGAAGTAACAATCAAGAACAAGTACCCGCTACCAATGATCAATGATCTGTTTGATCGATTGCAAGGAGCTAAAGTGTTTTCCAAGATCGATTTGCGATCAGGATACCACCAGTTGAAGATTCGAGAACAGGATATTCCTAAGACAGCTTTTACCACCAGGTATGGGCTGTATGAGTATACCGTTATGTCATTTGGTCTGACTAACGCGCCTGCCTATTTTATGAACATGATGAACAAAGTGTTTATGGAGTTTTTGGATAAGTTCGTCGTAGTGTTCATTGATGATATCCTAGTATATTCGAAGAATGAAGAGGAGCATAAGGAGCATTTGCGTTTGGTACTTGGAAAGCTCAGAGAACATCAATTATATGCCAAGTTCAGCAAATGTGAGTTTTGGTTGAAGGAAGTAGGATTCCTCGGACACGTTATATCTGGAGAAGGTATAGCTGTTGATCCCGCTAAAGTTGAAACCGTGACCAAGTGGGAAGCACCAACAACAGTTGGAGAGATCCGGAGTTTTCTTGGACTCGCAGGATACTACCGGAGGTTTATTGAAAAAAATTCAAAGATTGCGAAGCCTATGACGGAGTTGCTGAAGAAGGATACCAAGTTCAAATGGACTGAGGAGTGTGAGGCTAGTTTCCAGGAGTTGAAGAAACGCTTGGTTACCTCACCAGTGTTGATTTTGCCAGATCAAACCAAGGATTATGAGGTGTATTGCGACGCTTCACGTCGAGGACTTGGAGCAGTGCTTATGCAGGAAGGGAGAGTTGTTTCATATGCTTCAAGACAACTGAAGCCTCACGAATTGAATTACGCTACGCATGATTTGGAGTTAGCAGCCGTAGTGCATGCATTGAAGGCATGGAGACATTTCCTCATTGGAAATCATTGTGAGGTGTACACGGATCACAAGAGTTTGAAGTACATTTTCACGCAGAAGGAGTTGAACCTCAGACAAAGGAGATGGTTGGAGCTCATCAAGGATTATGATATGAGATTGCATTATCATCCCGGGAAGGCTAATGTAGTAGCTGATGCATTAAGCCGCAAGAGCCATGTCAATACGTTAATGACGGGAGAAATACCCAAGGAGTTAGCAGAAAATCTTCGTGAACTATGTGTGGAAATAGTTCCGAGAGGCTATGTAGCAACGTTGGAAATTCAGTCAACTTTGATGGATAGAATCAGAGAAGCTCAGAAAACTGACAAAGAGATTGCCGCTATAAAGGAGAAACTGAGCAAAGGAAAAGCTAAAGGATTTCGTGAGGATGAGCACGACACCCTATGGTTTGAAGACCGTGTTTATATACCCAATGACCCGGAGATCAGAAAGTTGATTCTGCAAGAGGCACATGATTCACCGTATTCGATTCACCCAGGAAATACCAAGATGTATTTGGATTTGAAGGATATTTTCTGGTGGACCGGAATGAAGAAGGATATTGCGGAGTATGTAGCAGTTTGTGACGTATGTCAGAGAGTAAAGGCAGAGCATCAGAAGCCAGCAGGATTGTTGCAACCATTGCCGATACCCGAATGGAAGTGGGATAAGCTAGGCATGGATTTTATCACGGGATTACCAAGGACTCGTTCAGGCTATGACTCGATTTGGGTTGTAGTTGATCGATTGACGAAGGTAGCACATTTCATCCCAGTAAAGACCACTTACACCAGTGCTAAGTTGGCAAAGATATACATGACCAGGATCGTATGTTTGCATGGAGTTCCGAGGAGCATCGTATCAGATAGAGGAACCCAGTTTACCTCAAAGTTCTGGAAGCAGTTGCATGAGACTTTGGGTACTAGGCTAGAATTTAGTACAGCTTATCATCCGCAGACAGATGGACAGACCGAGAGAGTCAATCAGATTTTGGAGGATATGCTGAGAGCTTGTGCGCTAGATTATGGATCTAGTTGGGACGATAATTTGCCATATGCAGAGTTCTCTTACAATAATAGCTATCAGACCAGTTTGAAGATGGCCCCTTTCGAAGCTTTGTACGGAAGGAGGTGCAGGACACCGTTGTCATGGGACGAAGTTGGAGACCGCCAGTTGTTTGGACCAGATCTGATTAAAGAGTCTGAACAGAAGGTGAAGTTGATTCGCGATAGGCTCAAGGTAGCCCAGTCCAGGCAGAAGAGCTACGCAGATTCTAAACGCAAGGAGACAGTTTACGAAGTCGGAGACAGAGCTTATCTTCGAGTATCCCCACTTCGAGGGATTAAGCGCTTTGGAGTTAAGGGGAAGTTAGCGCCACGATTTGTAGGACCATATCGAGTTTTGGAGCGTATGGGAGAAGTGGCCTACAAGTTGGAATTGCCAGAAGGATTGACAGGAGTTCATGATGTGTTCCACGTTTCTCAGTTGAAAAAGTGTCACGCGGAGATGGCTGACATACCTTTGAGAGACACAGTGCCATTGGAAGCAATTCAGTTGGATAACAATTTGACCTATGAGGAGAAACCAGTCAAGATTCTTGAGTTTGCCAGCCGAGTCACTCGCAGCAAAGTTATCAAGTTTTGCAAAGTTCAGTGGAGCCACCACACGGAGGATGAAGCCACCTGGGAGCGAGAGGAAGATTTGCTCAAGGACCACCCTCACCTATTTTCTAGCCAACCCGAATCTCGAGGGCGAGATTCATCTTAAGGGGGGTAGGTTTGTAACATCCCAAATTTTCAATTTGGAATGTTATACATTAGGTCATCATGCATATCATATTTTATTTTGCTTTTGGTTTTGATCCTAGAAAATCCTAAGCAACTCAAGGACCCACGGAGAGAGTTGGGGATTTCGTTATTTACATATTTGAGTTTCCTCAAATTTTGTAAACAGGATCATTTGATTTTATTTATTTTATCATCAATTATTTCTATTACAAAAATATGAGAGAGGGAATAAAATGACTTTCCCAAAATATAGAAATATTCAGGATTTAATAAAAAATCAAATAAGATTTATTTCGGAGTTTTTCGGTATTTTTAATTGAATTTAGGAAAAATGCGCGTTTTTCAAAGTTGTAGTTTGGGCCCAGATAAATGTTCACTTAATCGGGCTTGATTTTAGAAACTCGGGAAAATTTATTTCGTGATTTTTGGAGTCCGTTTAGTATTTCTTTTGATTTTTCTTCCGAGCGTAATTATTTAAAAAAAACGAAACCGACTATGGGCCGTACCCGAGCGGGACTCCGCCCGGGGGCGCGTTTATATAGCGCCGCACCCGAGCCCCCAGCCCACACCAGCCCCGCGCCCGATCCGCCGCCGCCGCCGGAGCAGCGCGCCGCCCGAGGTTCGCCGCCGCCTCGACTTCCGTGCCGAATTTTTTTAAAAAAATTTTTCTCGTCGGTTTTATTTTCGAATTTTTTTATTTATTATTTTAATTTTTTTATTTATTTTTCGGATTAGGTTAATTACCGATTAATCTGTTCGTCGTTTTTCTTTTTCGTCGGATTTTCCGCGGTTATTTTCTGATCGCGATTTCTGATCCGATTTTCGTTTTAGTATAACTTTTCGCTCGTTTATCGGAATCAGGCGATTCAAGCGCCTGGAGTTTCGTCTCGAAACCCTCTTTCCGAATAATCAACTTAAACATGTTTTTGCTACTGTAAAATTTGACTTAGATCCAGATTACTAGAACGAAGTTGTTTTCTTTCGCCGTTTGACTTCTTTTGCTTCGTTCGATTTGATTCTTTTTGCAAACCAGGGTTCTTAAGTTGAACTTTCTGGTTAGATCTTCTATTTGAGTTTTACCTGTGCATTAGATGAGTACTTATTGTATGCTTGTTTGTTTGTCTGCGATAGAATACCCGGAGTGCGCCGCCTGTTACTTTGAATCTCTAGGTTTCGCGGATCATCAGCAAGGCAAGTAACACTTTGATCATACCTTTTTCTACAACCCAGTTTTATTGCATTAGATCAATCTTCACACATTGCATGATTAGGATCTAATTAAATTGTGGGATGGGAAGTAGATGAGGTAGTACCTATTACCTGTTTATTATCAAACCTTTGGGAGTTACTTCTACGTTTGCTTATTATGCCATGCTATGCTAGTAGACGTGGATTGGGTGAGTGATATCCATGACAGATGTGAGATTGATAATTAATGGTTTATCTAAGGTGGCAACCTAACACACATCTGGGTGGATTGAGGCACCTGGGTATTCCAGGACTTGCCTGTTTTTATTTTGGACCGCCACCCAGGCTCAAAGGGATCATGAGATTATTCATACTAGAAACTTCCGTGTGCAGCCACAAGCCATTATGGGCTCTGGCATAGTTGAGTAAGTCGTGCGAACTCTTACAGGGTAGACTAGCAGATGTAGGGGAAAGTAGGTGTACCGGTCTATCCATCGTAAGGTGCTAGCGCTTCTGAAAGACTGTGTCTCGGTCATCCGTTTCTCAAACACCATGTAGTGCGAGAAATCCAACGGAGGCGATCGAGTCTTGTGGGGAAAAGTGCGCAAACCTCTGCAGAGTGTATAAACTAATCATGATTAGCCGTGTCCCCGGTTATGGACATCTTGAGTATCTAGTACCTGGATTATCATGTGAATCTCAACATGTTACTCTAAAGTTAATTTTGTTGGGTTTTAATGATGTTACTTAATTGGGATTGAGAATGCTGTCAACCATTCTCAATGTTTAACAACCACCATGATAGTAATTAATTTTATTCCTTTGAAGTAGGGAAAAATTGGCTTTACGCAAAAACTGTAACCATAGAGCTTTCCACCAGCCAAATATGCATATAGTATAGTTGTTTCATTCCATTACTCTCTATGTGTTACCTTGCCAGCATATTCCATGTGCTGACCCGTTTTCGGGCTGCAACGTTAATGTTGCAGACTTTTCAGACGACGATTAAGGAGTTTTTAGGTCGTGGTTCTATACTCAGTGATGCCATTGGAGTTGATGGACTCACTTACCTTCCAAGCCTTCCGCTGTTATCGTTATTAGATGGCCTTAAGCCATATTTATTGTAATAAGCTCTCTTTTGAGACACTCGATGTAATAAGTGTGTGATTGCTACTCTGCTATAAATCCTTCGAGTACTGTGTGGTGTCAGCATTACTGATCCAGGGATGACACCGGAGCACAGAGATCAGACTGTTTGAGGTCTGGTCGCTACAGGGGAGGTCGTAGTCAAGAAAATCATGGCGGATAGTGATGGTTGTACGCGAAGGGGATCGACGGGAGCAACGACACAAGGGCGTCCCAGCTGGTGGCACTCGGCGTGGAAGAAGAGGACGACAACGCGCTTCTTCTGGGCTTCAACGGGCGGCGAATGGTGGCCGGTGGCCACGGCAACAACGACGACGACGTGGTCACCGTGCGAGCATTCGAGCTCGATTTTGAGAAGATGAGGAGAGGGCGCAATGGGGAAAGAGGGGGATCTGGACAAGGACGAGCAAGGGTTTCCAGGGAACACGTTTATAGGGTTGAGGAGGCACTCTCGTGTGTGTGGCGGTCATCGAGCCATCGTGGCCGTGGATGGCCTCCACGCCATGGCCTCTGCCTCTTCCTATGCGTGAGGTACAGGAAAGGCTGGTAGTGGGCTGGGCCACGTGCACTATGGCCAGTAGGGTCCAATGGCAACAGTGTAGTTTTTTGTTTTTATTATTTCTGTTTTATTCTGTCTCCTAAGTTTTGTATTTCTTTTTCCTATAAAATGAATTTTTCTATATATGAAATTTGTCACATATATACTAGTCAACATTTTAGCTAGAACACAAGGTTTCAAGTCAATGTGAAAAACTACAATATTTGTTTATTTTTCAATGGCTATTTTATTTGTTGTTGGGAAACTTTATATTTTAATAGGGATTACTCGATGAGTCAAATGACGTTGGTTTCAATAGGACAATTGATCAAGGGGATTTATATTAAAATCCGAACATTTTAGTTTTATAGTTTGAGGAAAATAATAATTTGACTTGTCCTTTAAATTTGAATTTGAGGTCAGTTTGGAACAAAGTGATGATTAGCATAAATTAAATATGATGACGTGGCACCATTAACAGGAGTTTACTGTAGTGTGATACCCGGGGTGTTACAAATCTCCTCCACTACAAGAAATCTCGTCCCGAGATTTAAGAGGTAGTGTAAGGGGGAATGGTTTCGTAATGAATCTAGCGGGTCTTCTCGGTCTTGCTTGGTCTTCTCAAAGAGGTTGATTCCTTACGTTGATGTCTAGATTTCCCTGCTTCAGGTCATCATGATGAAGTTGCCGTCCTTCCTTCAGGATCTTCACCATACTTACGAAAGGGTAAGAAGGGAAAACTCTATAAGGACGGATTCTAACAAGATTGAGCATCATATGGTTAACTCAGGGGAAGAAGCATAATTATCTCTCGAATTGAAACTTAAGAAGATATCGAGAGCAAAGTAAGAAGGTACCATGAGAAGTTTCAAGCGCATAGGC
Organism: Triticum aestivum; assembly: GCF_018294505.1. NCBI lineage: Eukaryota > Viridiplantae > Streptophyta > Magnoliopsida > Poales > Poaceae > Triticum > Triticum aestivum. Next base: position 330,688,727 of record NC_057803.1, read on the forward strand.
AATCGTTCGATGCTTGAAACAGGGCGTGAAAGGGGTTCAAAGCAACGAGAATAAGTATTGTGCTGATACCAGAATTGATGATCTCTCATAGGGTGGCTCGTGAATTAGATACGAGGCCACGCGCGAGAAATAACTTTGGAAACCGGGGGGTACAAGAGAGTCAGGTTTCGGTCTTGGGACCAGTGGGTTATGGGCCCACCATGCGGGTTACAAATATTAAGGGCGCTGACTTCTTGCATGATCAGGATAGCAATGTATGTCAGAGGCTAGCATGTCAGTCATGTTGGCAACAATCGTTGGTACCAAGGGCGAGGGACAAAGAGAACCATCTTCCTGCTCGTTGAACGAGGCGGACCAATAGGCAAAGTTCTCGTCCATCAGTGGTTACCGGAATGCCATCAACAATAGTAACAGGTTCTTGCTGACAGAGTTGTACACCGAGGTGCTTACAAAAGCAGTGACTTATTACTCTTAGATCATATAGATCACAAGCAATGTTGTACCAACCAATGGAAAGGAAAATATGATTATCAGATTAAACAGAACAATGGAAAGGAAAATGTGTTTAAACACATATTTCAAGGTTATATCCTTCCCAAGGACAAGCAGAGCATGATATCCATGACATGATATAATGTAGAAAACTCTTTACGTAGGGGAGAGAAATTTCATGACATTACCCACACAGCGGTGTTTGGATAATTGAGCAGGAAACATTTATCATTGGGCTTCAAATGTTCCTGTTGAAAATTGGAGTACCATAGACGTGCTTCGAGATAGTATTGACATGGTCTTCAGGCAAAGGTCAGACTTTGGATACACAAAGGATTCATCAGGAACAACTCATAGAATAAGCCTTACAATTTTCTCTTGGAAGAATGGATAACCTTGCTAAAAAGGAAACTATAACAATAGGTCCTCTGGCCAGGTGTGCTAGGCATGTCATCATCTTACCAGGTCATATAAAGACCAATGTTATAACTCTTGGAAATATGTTTCAACCATCCTATCTGCCCCGAGGTTCAGATCTGATTGGTGTCAGGATACCTCAGACCCAGGGTGCCTGAGAAGAAGGTGTGACACAAATTAATGAGGTGACATTGTAAGATTCTTGGGAAATGATCTATGGAAGCGAGTTCTGAAACAAGAGTCATCATAAAATCAAGGAGAGGTGAGGAGGTGGCTGATTGACTCAGCGACAATTTACTGAGATTTTCAAAAGATGGATTTCCACACTTATGTCAACAAGGAGATAACATTTGTCAGATCAAATGATATAATGAGGTATGCTCGAGGAAAACATACACAGTTAAACATTGGTTGAAACATGCACCCAAAATATGGGCTTAGGTAGCATGATCAATGTTAGAATGGTGATTCGATAACCAATGGTTTAAGAATGAAATAGCGACCATTAAATTCAAATCAATAGGGTTGCTTGAAGTACAGAATCCAAACAACACCGCTCACTTGTTGGTATCATGGTTAGAATCAACACGGGGACCAAGAAATGAACAAAGATGGCGAGAAGTATTTCTATGTCAAGAATTCTCAAGAGGTGGATAGCGAGGAAATCAAGATACAACTCAAAACATGAACAATTTTGTGTTGGGGGAAATCAAGAAAGTTGTCAATGATAACACAAATCATCGAGGGGCAAGGATGGTATTTCTCATCATGAGTGCGATTGATATCCTGTAAGAGCTTAGAATGTTGATGATGATCATGACACAATTGTCGAGAGATTTCATGAAGATATAATCAATCGGCGATGACATAAAGTTAAAGGAATGATGAAGCAAAAGGTTATTGGAACCACGAGTAAGACACAACCTCGAAACCAAGCTTGTTGTTCAGGGAGAAATGATATGACGAGGAAAATTGACGTAAGCTTAGCTCATCGTCGAAAGTGGTGCTCCGAGAATAAGGACCAGGTAGCACAGTTAAAATCATCACGACAATGATATAGCCAAACAGGCTAGGAATGGCGTGATTGGGTACAAACTCGTACTTAAATAAGATTACTAAGAGTTGTTGAATCGTAGTGCGGACTCGATTCAGTTATCAGTGTCTTTGAGTGTTTAATAACTCAGAGCCCATGAAAATTTGTAATCAGTGGGAATGTAGTACTTGATGAAGAACTCATAAGAAGTTATGTAGTTCCAAGATAATCTCGAGATACCAGGGGGGTAATACTCGACGACAGATCAAAGTAGAGGTTGGACTAGGGTATTGCTCTGCAGAAGATAAGTTCTTAAACTTGCATGAGAAATGGTATTCAAAGGAGAACATGGTCAGAGCAATGATTACAAAAGGCCGGATCCCAGATATAAGAACGTATACCAAGGGAATAATTAATTTAAGAGAAGCTTTAATGATAAGATCTACATCGTGTCTATGGGCATGAACACAAAGTTCAAGGTCGACTCCCATTTCTTCAATGTATAACCTTCCATTCACCTCTCACTTTCGAAGAAGTTGCAGTGTTGAAATTTTATTTGGAAAAATACCAGAAGAGTATGACTCGTGAAAACATCCGAGTTCACACATATTAAGGAAGGCATAGGTTCAACCCGCCAGGGTATCATGGAAACATATACCACAAGCTTCAATAGTAAATACCACCAGCTCGAAAGCAGAGCATGGTTGAGAAAGTAGAGGATACAATTTACCAAAGGCATTATATAGCCATGGAAAGGCTCGCAAGGTTATTGAATATGAAGGACACTGCCGGATAATAATCCAACAAGGGGTTTGTGGTCTACAACAGAGTTGTTGCGAGTATCGGTACTCTATCAGAGGAAGAAAGAATGCAAGGAGATCAAATTATAGAAACAACTGACTAACTCAAAGCTCAAATGCAAATGAATTATGAATTCGAAGACAAGGGATCAGAAGCAATGCTCTGATTAGGGATGGATAAGTTGAATAGCCTTAGGGGTAAAATCGATGGCAATTTGATTGGTCGAGATCCAGCTCATGTTTAAAATGGCGTCTGAGCTGGAAGAATGAATTCTAAGATTCTTCTGAGGATTGCAAGCAATCGCAGTATATTGAATCAATGGACTCAAAATGATAATGACAATGGATGTCAACAAGATTACTAGACTTATGTGATTAATCGTAATGCATGCAAGCAATAGGTTGTTGAGGATCTTTAGAAGATCGAATGGCAATTCGAAGATTTCTATGAAATACATGAATCAACTAGGGATGAGAGGATAATCCATAAGTGTGAGAAATCATCCGTAGGGGTATTCGGGTGGTAAAGAAATGCAAGGCGGTAGGCACAAAGGATTCTCAGACTATCAGAGAAATTTTCAGGGTATCAAATAATATCAAGGGGAACTGGGAATGAATATATGAACGAAAAGTGTAAGTAGTTATCCACAAGGATTTATCGATGAAAGGGAATTCAAAAGCAATGGCACAAGTCTCGAGAGAACATCATAGAGTATCTTTGGAATCTTCTGGTGCAGCAGGCAATCATCTGTGATAAGGGGCTCTCCGGGTGAAAGTGATCACGAGATCCTAATGTTAGATTTAGCAAAATTCATTTAACCTGAATAGAAGAGAGGTTAGAGTCCCAGAGTATAGACGAGGAATAAAAGATCCTAATACCACCCAATGACGACGTGGGCCCATGGGCAGAACAGCCATGTTGGTAAAACAGTTTTCATCGACTAGACTAAACTTCGGTCAAGGAGTGTGGAAGGGGAATTCCTATAGGCAGTCGTCTTTGATACCAACTTGTGACGCCCTTGATTTAACCATACACTAATCATACACACAAATGTGTACAATCAAGATCAGGGACTCACGGGAAGATATCACAACACAACTCTAGACACAAATTAAAATAATACAAGCTTTATATTACAAGCCAGGGGTCTCGAAGGCTCGAATACAAATGCTCGAAGACACAAGAGTCAGCGGAAGCAATAATATCTGAGTACAAACATAAGTTAAACAAGTTTGCCTTAAGAAGGCTAGCACAAAAGTAGCAACAATCGAAAAGGCAAGGCCTCCTGCCTGGGACCTCCTAACTACTCCTCGAAGCCGAACTCCACATAGAATCATCCTCGGGATCCTCTGGCTCCTGGACTCCATCATATGATTGCAATAACTGGGAAAGGGGAAAAAGGAGTAGCAAAGCAACCGTGAGTACTCATCCAAAGTACTCGCAAGCAAGGATCATCGTATAGCATAAACCTACCCGGCGATCCTCCCTTCGTCGCCCTGTGAGAGAGCGATCGCCGGGCTGTATCTGGCACTTGAAAGGGTGTGTTTAATTAAGTATCCAGTTCTATTTGTCATAAGGTCAAGGTACAACTCTGGGTCGTCCTTTTATCATGGGACACGCCTATTCGAATAGATAAACTTCCCTACAGGGGTGCACCACATTTCCCAACACGCTCGATCCCCTTTGCCGGACACACTTCCTGGGTCATGCCCGGCCTCGGGAGATCAACACGTCGCAGCACTACCTAGGCACAACAGAGAGGTCAGCACGTCGATCTAAATCCTATGGCGCAAGGGTCTGGGCCCATCACCCATTGCACACCTGCACGTTGCGAGGGCGGCCGGAAACGAACCTAGCCTCCCTAATACAAGAGCAGGCGTTCCAGTCCAATCCGGCGTGCGCCGCTCAGTCGCTGACATCACAAAGGCTTCGGCTGATACCACGACGTCGAGTGCCCATAACTGTTCCCGCGTAGTTGGTTAGTGCGTATAAGCCGGTGGCCAGACTCAGATCAAATACCAAGATCTCATTAAGCGTATTATTTTGAAGTAACCGCGAACGCCGACCAGGGCCAGGCCCACCTCTCTCCAAGGCGGTCTCAGCCTGCCCTGTCACTCCACTACAAAGTAACAGTCAGGGGCCGTCGGGAACCCAGGCCCACCACTACCTGGATGGAACCACCTGCACCATCAGCCCCCACATCGGAATCACTTGCGGGTACTCTACGAGCCAACCCGGCTTTAGTGACATCATGTATCATGTATAATATGTATGTAAGTATATACCCGCGATCACCTCCCGAGTGATCACGGCCCGATAGTATAGCATAGCAGACGGACAAGGATGTAGGGCCACTGATGAAATACTAGCATCCTATACTAAGCATTTACGATTGCAGGTAAGGTATCAACAACTGTAGCAACAATGATAGGCTATGCAACAGAATAGGATTAACCGAAAGCAGTAACATGCTACACTACTCTAATGCAAGCAGTAGAGAGAAGAATAGGCGGTATCTGGTGATCAGGGGGGGCTTGCCTGGTTGCTCTGGCAAGAAGGAAGGGTCGTCGATGTAGTCGATCACAGGGGTACCGACATCGGTCTCTGGGTCTACCGGAAAGAAGTAATGGAGGGGAACACAATAAATAAGAGAGCAATCTAACCATCACAAAGCATAACATGGCAATACGTGGTGCTAGAGGTGACCTACCGCAGTAGGAGGTGATACCGGCGAAGGGGGGAAACATCCGGGAAAGTATCCCGGTGTTTCGCGTTTTTGGACAAATGAACCGGAGGGGGAAAGTTGCATGTTCGCTATGCCAGGGACGTGTGGTTGGCAAACGGAATGCGTATTCAGATTGGTCTGGTCGTTCTGAGCAACTTTTATGTACAAAGTATTTTCATCCTAGTTACGGATTATTTTATATTAACTTTTAAAGATTTAAAACCAATTTTGGATTTAACATATTTAAATTAATTAGAAAATACAATTATTGTGTCAGCATGACATCAGCATGATGTTAGCAGGACCATCAGTTGACTAGGTCAAACCTGGTAGGTGGGACCCATTCGTCATAGTCTTAGGTTAATTTAAACAAGGTTAATTAGTTTAATTACTTGATTAGGTTAACTTAATTTAATTAGCCAAATTAAATTAATTAATTAATTTTTCTAATTACATATTTTCTTTTTCTTTTTTTAACAGGGGCGGGCCCCGCTTGTCATTTGGCCAGGGCGTCACGGGCGGGTTACGGGCGCTAGCGCCAGGCGCCCAACGGGGCGAGCCGGGCGCACCAGCGACGGTCGACGAGGCGCTGGAGTTGCCCGCGGGGGCGGCGATGGTCGGTGAGAGCTCGGACTGGAGCAGGGCGAGGGGAACGGGGGCGTGCGTGAGTGGAGGCGGCAGCAGCGGCGAAGGCAGGGCGGTTGCAGGGGGCGGCAGCATTGAGAAAAGCGGGATGCGGCGACGCGCGACCGGATGGAGGAGGACGAGGGCGGCCTCGTCCCAGAGTGGCGATGCAGGGGCGCGACAGGCGCCAACGGGGACGAGGCTAGGCGTGCGGGCCGCGGCCAGGGGGAAAGCAAGCGCGTGTGCGGGCAGCGGCTCACGAGCAGCAGTAGTTACGCAGCGGCAACACGAAGCAGCAGCGGTGAGCGTGGTGGCGCGGGGCGGTGTGGGTGGTCACGGCGAGCGGAGGTAGAAGCGCGGCAGCGGTCGAGCAGGCATGGTCCGGGCGGCGGGCAGCAGAACCAGCGGCTACAGGTGGCACTGGCGCGGGCGTGGCCAGGCGCAGCGGCCACACGCGCAGGCGAGCGCGGGGCGATGCCCAGGGCGCGGCCGGATGGGGCAGGGTGTGCGGGTGAGCATGAGCTCACCATGGGCTACGGATGCGCCGGAGGCGGCGCGAAACAACGATGAGAAAAGGGGGGAAAACAGGGGGTGGGTGAGGAGCTCACCGTGCGACCGGACAAGCAGCCGGCAAGGCCGGGGGAGCTCATAGTCGAGCGAATCGTGGTGGATAGCGACGGTTGTCCGCGGAGGGGATCGACGGGAGCAATGACACAAGGGCGTCCTAGCTGGTGGCACTCGGCGTGGAAGAAGAGGACGACGTGGGCTTCTTCTGGGCTTCAACGGACGGCGAACGATGGCCGGTGGCCACGACAACAACGACGACGAGCGGTCACTGTGCGAGCTTTCGAGCTCGATTTCGAGAAGATGAGGAGAGGGCGCGATGGGGAAAGAGGGGGATTTGGACGAGGACGAGCTAGGGTTTCCGGGGAACACGTTTATAGGGTTGAGGAGGCACTCTCGTGTGCGTGGCAGCCATCGAGCCGTCATGGCCGTGGATGGCCTCCACGTCATGGCCTCTGCCTCTTCCTGTGCCTGAGGTACAGGAAAGGCTGGTAGTGGGTTGGGCCGCGTGCACTATGGCCACTAGGGTCTAGTGGCAACAGTGCAGTTTTCTGTTTTTATTATTTCTATTTTATTCTGTATCCTAAGTTTTGTATTTCTTTTTGCTATAAAATGAATTTTTCTATATATGAAATTTGTCACATAAATACTAGTCAACATTTTAGCTAGCACACAAGGTTTCAAGTCAATGTGAAAAACTACAATATTTGTTTATTTTGCAATGGCTATTTTATTTGTTGTTGGGCAACTTTATATTTTACTAGGGATTACTCGATGAGTCAAATGACGTTGGTTTCAATAGGACAATTGATCAAGGGGATTTATATTAAAATCCGAACATTTTAGTTTTATAGTTTGAAGAAAATGATAATTTAACTTGTCCTTTAGATATGAATTTGAGGTCGGTTTGGAACAAAGTGATGATTAGCAAAAATTAAATATGATGACATGGCACCATTAACAGGAGTTTACTGTAGTGTGACACCCGGGGTGTTACAGTTACCAATACACTTTTCTATTGCCCTATTTTAACTAAATATTCCCAGTACTCCCATTTCTATCAGAAAGCGCCGCTGACAAGGAGACTCCGGAGGTGGAGAACGGGGCTGCCAACAAGCAGAGGCGGGGCGAGCTAGAACGGCAAGCGACTCCAGCAGGCCTAGACTTCATCAGCAGCCTCCCCGATGATATGTTGAGAGTCATCATCTCCCTCCTCCCAATCAAATATGGGGCGTGGACAACCATCCTTTCCCGGTGGTGGCACCCCCTATGGAACTCTAGCCCTCTCGACCTCATCGACACCCACAAGCTCTGCCATGGCTATCGCAAAAGCTTGGATGTGTTCTCCAAAATCCTCGGCAGTCACCTTGGCCCAACCAAAGGCCTTAGAATGGGAAAGTTTCGTTCCAATGGCAAGGACCGAGCCAAGCTTGATGACTGGTTCCGATCCCCAGCACTAGATCAGCTCGAGGAGCTCACTTTTGATGATGGGCATATGTGGTCGCTGCCAACGTCTGCACTCTGCCTCACGCGCACGCTGCGCGTCGCCAAGTTCAGGAACTGCCATCCCCCCTTAATGACGTGCCCACTCTGATTCTACCATGACTAAAGCACCTCGAGCTCGTCGCCGTCCGCCTCTCAAACGATGACATGGAGCGCCTGCTCTGTGGCTGTACTGCACTTGAGTACCTTCGTCTTCAGGCGATCAATGGGTTGAGTACCTTCCACATCACCTCCATGACTCTCCGGACTATTTATGTGTGTTGCTGGTGTGGCAGGAAGACATCACAAGATGTGTACCATGCTATGGTCATTGAGGACACACCTGCAGTTGAGAGATTACTTGTAGTTGATCAATAAGGTCCAACAAGAATCAATGTCATTTTTGTGCCGAAATTGACTATGGTGGGCTACTTGTCTAACAAATACTCCGAACTTGTTATTGGATCCACACCCGTTCAGGTACAATAACCGCCTTCTACCTCTCCTTCTACAAATTAACATTATTTCTAATTTTGAAGTTGTTTGTTCGTCTGTCGTTCAGAAAATAATTCCGACAAGCTTGACCCCGAAACTGCGCACAGTGAAGGTCTTGGCACTAGAATCTATCGGCCCCAACTTAGAGCAAGTTATCAGTTTCCTGAGATGCTTTTCGTGCCTGGAGAAGCTATATATCGAGGTGATGTTCCTTTCCTGTTAAATTTTAAACATAAGGGATTTCAATTTGTGACACCTTTTTCCATGTTTACAATGACAATGTACTACGATTTCTGAAGGTTCTTTTGGAGGATTTCAGTACATACATGCCCCCCCATATTGGTTGCTTGATCCATATGGTTACAATGGATAAGCATTTCTCCTTTGGATTCATTTGTACTAGTTTTCTTAGGGAACTTTTCATCTACTCCAAACTCTTGTGAAGAAGGCTACATTTTCCTAGAATGTAATCAAATGCACATGTTAATCATGTTAGATCAAAGATGGCATGTTAGTGCATTTTACAAATCCTGCAAACCAAATAGGCCTGTAGTAATGTTCAAAACTGCATGTAGGCACTAACACGTTTTCTTCTTTTGCAGATAAGATTAGGCCCAATGGTGGAAAATGTGATACATTATAACAATCACGTCGAATGCCTAGATCTGCATCTCTCAGAAGTTACTTTGAACTCCTATCGAGGGACCTTACCAAAGATTATATTCGTCGGGTTCTTTGTTCTCAGAGCAAGGGTGCTGAAGGAAATGATGTTTGCCCTGCATTTATTTTGTAAAAATGAATTGTTTGTTGATCAGTGCCGGTGCCTACGGCGGAATGGAGTAGGCTCCAAAAATGCTGAATTTCATTTTGGAACTTCAGATGACAGAGTAATCGGAAGTCATCGTGTCAACCCCATACATGACTTCTCAGTGGCTGACCCCTTCGCAAAAATTGTGAGGTTTCGAAACTAGACTTAGAAGCGGTGATATTAGTTTGAACCTCTTTGATATCCATGTTCAGCGGATCAGTGCGAGCGTTTGCAGCTGATGAGCTGAATTTCATTTCTAATATTAGTTTGAACCTTGTAATCTTTGAATTTGAGCCATATAACTCTGGAATTTGAACCTTATAATATTTCGAGCTTTTGTCGTAATGGCATCGTATGAGACTCATATATTGCTAGCACTATTTTGACCTTAATATGCAATTGTCTTAGATTTTATTAACCATTCTCGAATCTGTTTACATTGTCGATCTCACGGCACACGATGTGCATAGCTAACTCGACTGCGATCTTCGACATTATTGCACACAGTTGGTTTCTTCCACCATGTGCATTGTAGAGCGCAGAATTAATTATCGCAGTCGAGTGTCCATCATCACCCTTCTGTGTAACTTTGACCTCATCACCCACAGGTAAACTTATGACCGAAGTCATTCCACACACTTCATTTTTACAAAGCTTTTTGCAACGCCCATGATTTGTCCCTCTTCTAGCCGACGTGTGGCCAAACTAGCCGGGCGGGAAGCTTGCACGGTAAACAGCACGGTAGCGTGGGAACAGGCTCACCGACGATACATTTAGCGCCTCTTCAAGCCCATGCATGTGCTGCGGTTTTGTCAAGCATGCACTGGAATCCTCCTCTATGAACGTCGTGACAAGACGTGACGATTATAGGCCGGTCGGGCCCCATTTATTATAGCGGCCATTTAACCCTTGTGTCTCTTCAACCTTTTGATCATGCCCCACCATTGCAAGAAGCACACCCACAATGAGAAATTCTTAGAGGGTATCATGCGCGGCTCCAATGGCGCTCCAAGCGGCTACCGCCGATGAGCGGCAGTTCACCATGCGTGTCGTGGTGGACACCCACAAAAGGTTCATGGACCTCTCGGTGGTGTACACCAACGACCCGGTCTGGGTGGAGCACTCCATCCATGTCATGGAGTTGTTGCTTGCCGAGGAGAAGTACAAGGTGGTCGGGTTCGACCTTGAGTACACCCGCGCTCGTGCTGGGTCTTGTCCCAAGGTCGTCGTCACCCAGATGTGCGTGCGCCACCATGTCCTCTTCTACCACTACTGCCTGGCCACAAGGCCATGCGAGTGTTTCTCTAGGTTTGTCAATAGCCCCCACTACATGTTCTCTATGGTGGACATCATCAATGATGTAAAGGTGCTCGAGAATTTGGGCATCGCCTGCCAGAATCTTGTCAACATCCAGGGCCAATACAAGATATAGGGTAGCAAGGAGCATGAGAAGGACTCACTGGTTCACCTCGCCGAGGCCATCATCGACCCCTACTACAGAGACATGAAGGATTCGTGCAACAAGGACAAGTGTTCCTGGCACTCGGACTGGATGGAGAAACTTGACAAAGCTCACATCATGTACGCGGCCAAGGAGGCGTACATGAGCTACAACATGTACAGGCGGATCGTTGACATGAGGAAGTGCCTCCTTCCCCAAAACGGCCATGGATCCAACCGGAAGCAGAGAAATGGAAAGCATCGTCGCAACAATAAGTAGATGATTAGATCCTCGTTTCTCCTTCTTTAGTATGCATGTAATTGCTGACTTTGGTGTGTGGAAATGTTATGTGTGTAGTCACTTGTGTAATCGTATGCTTAATTTGGTTATGCAATGCTGTCTTTTTAAGTATATATGTTGATGCTCTGTAGACAGAGCGTAGATGTCGTGCGGACAAAGAAAATCACATCGCACATGGACTAAACAATGGAACCCGTCGGTGATGTTTTCATCAATCACTCACAATTGTATACTAGCAATCGTTTGCTCACAACACACACGGCTTGTTAGCAGTAATCATCTGTGGTTGTCGATCTTCGCACACTGATACGTCTCCAACGTATCTATAATTTTTGATTGCTCCATGCTATATTATCTACTGTTTTGGACTATATTGGGCTTTATTTTCCACTTTTATATTATCTTTGGGACTAACCTATTAACCAGAGGCCCAGCCCAGAATTGATGTTTTTTGCCTATTTCAGTGTTTCGGAGAAACAGAATATCAAACGAAGTCCAAACGGAATGAAACCTTCAAAAACATGATTTTCTCATCAGATAAGATCCAAGAGACTTGGACCCTCCGTCAAGAAAGCCATGAGGCAGTCACAAGGGTGGAGGGCGCCCCCCCTAGGGCGCGCCCCCTGTCTCGTGGGCCCCTCGAAGCTCCACCGACGTACTTCTTCCTCCTACATATACCTACGTACCCCCAACGATCGAGGACAGAGCCAAAAACCTAATTCCACTGCCGCAACTTTCTGTATCCATGAGATCCCATCTTGGGGCCTGTTCCGGAGCTCCGCCGGAAGGGGCATCGATCACGGAGGGCTTCTACATCATCATCCAAGCCCCTCCGATGAAGTGTGAGTAGTTTATTTCGGACCTACGGGTCCATAGTTAGTATCTAGATGGCTTCTTCTCTCTTTTTGGATCTCAATACAATGTTCTCCCCCTCTCTCGTGGAGATCTATTCGATGTAATCTTCTTTTTGTGGTGTGTTTGTTGAGACCGATGAATTGTGGGTTTATGATCAAGTGTATCTATGAATAATATTTGAATCTTCTATGAATTCTTTTATGTATGATTGGTTATCTTTGCAAGTCTCTTCGAATTATCAGTTTGGTTTGGCCTACTAGATTGGTTGTTCCTGACATGGGAGAAGTGCTTAGCTTTGGGTTCGATCTTGCGATCTCCTTTCCTAGTGACAGAAGGGCAGCAAGGCACGTATTGTATTGTTGCCATCGAGGATTACAAGATGGGGTCTTTATCATATTGCATGAAGCTATCCCTCTACATCATGTCATCTTGCTTAAGGCATTACTCTGTTTTTAACTTAATACTCTAGATGCATGCTGGATAGCGGTCGATGAGTGGAGTAATAGTAGTAGATGCAGGCAGGAGTCGGTCTACTTGTCTCGGACGTGATGCCTATATACATGATCATACCTAGATATTCTCATAACTATGCTCAATTCTGTCAATTGCTCAATAGTAATTTGTTCACCCACCGTAGAATACTTATGCTCTTGAGAGAAGCCACTAGTGAAACCTATGGCCCCCGGGTCTCTTTCTCATCATATCAATCTCCATCACTTTATTATTGCTTTGCTTTTACTTTGCTTTTACCGTTTACTTTGCATCTCTATACCAAAAATACCAAAAATATTATTTATCATCTCTATCAAATCTCACTTTCGTAAGTGACCGTGAAGGGATTGACAACCCCTAAGCGCGTTGGTTGCGTTGAGCTATTGTTTTTGTGTAGGTACGGGGGACTCGTGCGTAGCCTCCTACTAGATTGATACCTTGTTTCTCAAAAACTGAGGGAAATACTTACGCTACTTTGCTGCATCACCCTCTCCTCTTCGGGGAAATCCAATGCAGTGCTCAAGAGGTAGCAAGAAGAATTTCTGGCGCCATTGCCAGGGAGTCTGCGCAAAAGTCAACATACCAAGTACCCATCACAATCCCTATCTCCTGCATTACATTATTTGCCATTTGCCTCTCGTTTTCCTCTCCCCCCCCCCACTTCACCCTTGCCATTTTATTCGCCCTCTCTCTCTCTCTCTACCCTCCCTCTCTTTCTCTATTTGCCTCTTTTTGCCCGTTTCTTGTTTGCCCGTATGGTTGGAATAGTTGTTTATTTATTACTAAACAGAGAACCTAAGATCTATGGATCCTCATCCACTTGCTAATCTTTTTAAGAGATCCAGTTATGATGAACCAATTGCTAGTGAGTTTTGTGCACTAGATTATCTTTATGAAATTTTGCTTGAAATTCGTGAATCTGAAAAGTGTGACGAATTACTTTATGAAGCGATTCACGATAGATCTTTGAATAAAAAGCATGATTGCAATGATTTTATTGTAAATTCTCTTGATGTCAATTGTGCTAATAATATGCAAAACCCTAAGCTTGGGGATGCTAGTTTTACTATGTCCTCTACTTGTTGCAATGATCATGATTGGGGTGATTCTTCTTTTGATCTTGAAAATTTATTTAAACCCCATGATGAATATGAGATTGATTATAATGTTTGCAATAATATTAAAAGTGGGTTTGGAAAGGTCATGACTTTAGTTAATGTTAATCCCACTATTTTGGAAGAATGTCAACTTTGCATACATGTGGATCCTGTTAAGAATATGTTTTGTGATACCTATATTGTTGAATTTGCTTATGTTCCTACATGTAATTACTATCAGAGAGGAAAATATGGTTTTAGAAATTTTCATGTTACTAAATTACCTCTCGTTATGTTGAGATTGCTATTGTTTCTTTCCGCTTCCTTGCATATGCTAGTTTTTGCTTGCTATGATAATTTGTTTGCCTTTAATATGCCTATGCATAGGAAGTATGTTAGACTTAGATGTGTTTGTCACATGCTTTATGATGCTCCTTTTGTGCTTCAATTCTGGTCTTTCTTGTGAGCATCATTAAAATTACCAATGCCTAGCTATAAGGCTTTAAAGAAAAGTGCTTGTTGGGAGACAACCCAATATTTTTCCTTGCTGTTATTCAATAAATAAATTATTTAGCCTCTGTTTTGGTTTTGTTTTTTGTGTTTAATTAAGTGTTTGTGCCAAGTAGAACCGTTGCGAAGACTTGGGGAAAGTCTTGTTGAACTTGCTGTAAAAAACAGAAACTTTAGCGCTCACGAGAACTGCTGTAATTTTTATTTGAAAAGCGATATTTAGTTAATTATTTTTGCACATGATTAATATATAAATTACTCAAGTCCAGGAATTTATTTTGGAATTTTTGGGGTTCCAGATCTTGCGCTAGCTACATATTACTACAGACTTTTCTGTTTTTGACAGATTCTGTTTTTCGTGTGTTGTTTGCTTATTTTGATGAATCTTTGGCTAGTAAAATAGTTTATAATCCATAAAAAAGTTGGAATACGGTAGTTTTAACACCAATATAAATAAAGAATGAGTTCATTACAGTACCTTTAAGTGGTCTTTTGTTTTCTTTCGCTAACGGAGCTCACGAGATTTTCTACCTTAAGTTTTGTGTTGTGAAGTTTTCAAGTTTTGGGTAAAGATTTGATGGATTATGGAACAAGGAGTGGCAAGACCCTATGCTTGGGGATGCCCATGGCACCCCCAAGATAATATAAGGACACCTAAAAGCCAAAGCTTGGGGATGCCCCGGAAGGCATCCCCTCTTTCGTCTACTTCTATCGGTAACTTTACTTGGAGTTATATTTTTATTCACCACATGATATGTGTTTTGCTTGGAGCGTCTTTTATGATTTGAGTCTTTGCTTGTTAGTCTACCGCAATCATCCTTGCTGTACACACCTTTTGAGAGAGCCATACATGATTTGGAATTTGATAGAATACTCTATGTGCTTCACTTATATCTTTTGAGCTTTATAGTTTTGCTCTAGTACTTCACTTATATCTTTTAGAGCACGGTGGTGGATTTGTTTTATAGAAACTATTGACCTCTCATGTTTCACTTAGATTATTTTGAGAGTCTTATTAGCATGGTAATTTTCTTAAAATCCTAATATGCTTGGTATGCAAGATTAATAATAAAACTTTCTTATGAGTGTGTTGAATACTAAGAAAAGTTTGATGCTTGATGGTTGTTTTGAGATATGGAGGTAATAATATCAAAGTCATGCTAGTTGAGTAGTTGTGAAATTGAGAAATACTTGTGTTGAAGTTTGCAAGTCCTGTAGCATGCAGGTATGGTAAACGTTATGCAACAAATTTGAAACATGAGGTGTTATTTGATTGTATTCCTTATGAGTGGTGGTCGGGGACGAGTGGTGGTCTTTTCCTACCAATCTATCCCCCTAGGAGCATGCGCGTAGTGCTGAGGTTTTTGATGACTTGTAGATTTTTGCAATAAGTATGTGAGTTCTTTATGACTAATGTTGAGTCCAGGGATTATACGCACTCTCACCCTTCCATCCTTGCTAGCCTCTTCGGTACCGTGCATTGCCCTTTCTCACATTGAGAGTTGGCGCAAACTTCGCCGGTGCATCCAAACCCCGTGATATGATACGCTCTTTCACACATAAACCTCCTTATATCTTCCTCAAAACAGCCACCATACCTACCTATTATGGCATTTCCATAGCCATTCCGAGATATATGGCCATGCAACTTTCCATCATTCCGTTCATCATGCACATTCATCATTGTCATATTGCTTAGCATGATCATGTAGTTGACATAGTATTTGTGGCAAAGCCACCGTTCATAATTCTTTCATACATGTCACTTGGTTCATTGCATATCCCGGTACACCGCCGGAGGCATTCATATAGAGTCATCTTTGTTCTAGTATCGAGTTGTAATCATTGAGTTGTAAATAAATAGAAGTGTGATGATCATCATTATTAGAGCATTGTCCCAAGTGAGGAATAAAAAAATAGAAAGGCCATAAAAAAGAAAAGGCCCAAAAAAATGAGAGAAAAAGAGAGAAGGGACAATGTTACTATCCTTTTACCACACTTGTGCTTCAAAGTAGCACCATGATCTTCATAGTAGAGAGTCTCTCATGTTATCACTTTCATATACTAGTGGGAATTTTTCATTATATAACTTGGCTTGTATATTCCAACAATGGGCCTCCTCAAGTGCCCTAGGTCTTCGTGAGCAAGCAAGTTGGATGCACACCCACTAGTTTCTTTTGTTGAGCTTTCATACATTTATAGCTCTAGTGCATCCGTTGCATGGCAATCCCTAATCCTTGCATTAACATCAATTGGTGGGCATATCCATAGCCCATTGATTAGCCTCGTTGATGTGAGACTTTCTCCTTTTTTGTCTTCTCCACATAACCCCCCTCATTATATTCTATTCCACCCATAGTGATATGTCCATGGCTCACGCTCATATATTGCGTGAAAGTTTATAGGTTTGAGATTACTAAAGTATGAAACAATTGCTTGGCTTGTCATCGGGGTTGTGCATGATGAGAGCATTCTTGTGTGACGAAAATGAAACATGACTAAACTATATGATTTTGTAGGGATGAACTTTCTTTGGCCATGTTATTTTGAGAAGACATAATTGTTTAGTTAGTATGCTTGAAGTATTATCATTTTTATGTCAATATGAACTTTTGCATTGAATCTTTCGGATTTGAATATTCATACCACAATTAAGAAGAATTACATTAAAATTATGCCAAGTAGCACTCCGCATCAAAAATTCTGTTTTTATCATTTACCTACTCGAGGACGAGCAGGAATTAAGCTTGGGGATGCTTGATACGTCTCCAACGTATCTGTAATTTTTGATTGCTCCATGCTATATTATCTACTATTTTGGACTATATTGGGCTTTATTTTCCACTTTTATATTATTTTTGGGACTAACCTATTAACCGGAGGCCCAACCCAGAATTGTTGTTTTTGCCTATTTCAGTGTTTCGGAGAAACAGAATATCAAACGAAGTCCACGAGATAAGATCTAGGAGACTTGGACCCTCCGTAAAGAAAGCCATGAGGTGGTCACGAGGGTGGAGGGCCCCCCCTAGGGCGTTACCCCTGCTTCGTGGGCCCCTCGAAGCTCCACCGACGTACTTCTTCCTCCTATATATACCTACGTACCCCCAAATGATCGGGGACGGAGCCAAAAACCTAATTCCACCGCCACAACTTTCTGTATCCACGAGATCCCATCTTGGGGCCTATTCTAGAGCTCCGTCGGAAGGGGCATCGATCACGGAGGGCTTCTACATCATCATCCAAGCCCCTCCGATGAAGTGTGAGTAGTTTATTTCAGACCTACGGGTCCATAGTTAGTAGCTAGATGGCTTCTTCTCTCTTTTTGGATCTCAATACAATGTTCTCCCCCTCTCTCGTGGAGATCTATTCGATGTAATCTTCTTTTTGCGGTGTGTTTGTTGAGACCGATGAATTGTGGGTTTATGATCAAGTCTATCTATGAATAATATTTGAATCTTCTCTGAATTCTTTTATGTATGATTGGTTATCTTTGCAAGTCTCTTCGAATTATCAGTTTGGTTTGGCCTACTAGATTGGTTGTTCTTGCCATGGGAGAAGTGCTTAGCTTTGGGTTCGATCTTGCGATCTCCTTTCCTAGTGACAGAAGGGGCAGCAAGGCACGTATTGTATTGTTGCCATCGAGGATAACAAGATGGGGTCTTTATCATATTGCATGAAGCTATCCCTCTACATCATGTCATCTTGCTTAAGGCGTTACTCTGTTTTTAACTTAATACTCTAGATGCATGCTGGATAGCGGTCGATGAGTGGAGTAATAGTAGTAGATGCAGGCAGGAGTCGGTCTACTTGTCTCGGACGTGATGCCTATATACATGATCATACCTAAATATTCTCATAACTATGCTCAATTCTGTCAATTGCTCAATAGTAATTTGTTCACCCACCGTAGAATACTTATGCTCTTGAGAGAAGCCACTAGTGAAACCTATGGCCCCCGGGTCTCTTTCTCATCATATCAATCTCCATCACTTTATTATTGCTTTGCTTTTACTTTACTTTTACCTTTTACTTTGCATCTCTATACCAAAAATACCAAAAATATTATTTATCATCTCTATCAGATCTCACTTTCGTAAGTGAATGTGAAGGGATTGACAACCCCTAAGCACGTTGGTTGCATTGAGCTATTGTTTTTGTGTAGGTACGAGGGACTCGCGCGTAGCCTCCTACTGGATTGATACCTTGGTTCTCAAAAACTAAGGGAAATACTTACGCTACTTTGCTGCATCATCCTCTCCTCTTCGGGGAAATCCAACGCAGTGCTCACACGTTTCCGATTATAGACCTATTTGTGGCGTATCACACACATCTTGTTAAGTTGAACCATTTCTGTTCTCATGTCTCAAAGCAAACAGTTCATCCGAGTGAACCGCATGTCGTATATCGCACACACCTTGATCTGGATGAACATTTCTTTTGTGTTGCCTAATCACAAACAGTTCATCCGAGTGAACTGTATGTTGTACGTCGCACACACCTTCGTCTGGTTGCCCATTTCTTTTGTGTTGCCTAATCACAAACAGTTAATTGAGCCGAACCGTATGCCCTGCATCGCACACGCAACTAAAATCTGAACCATGTTTGATGCATCCTTCATCGCAAATGTTTTGCACCTTTTTTGACGGGTTTTTACACCACCATTTGCAATTATGGCATCGCACACAGTTTCGTCAAAGGGTCTCTAATCGTAGTGTCGCGTTAGCAGCATCCTGCATTAGTGGTAGTATATCTACTTAGTGCGGAATTTTTGGCTAGCAAAGATAGGGGGCAAGCACCACAAGTTAAAGGATCCATGACAATATGACTTCTATGTGAATATGAACGAACATAAACCATTACATTGTCTTCCTTGTCCAACGTCAACAATTTTGGCATATAATATTTTGATGAGGGCTCACAATCACAAAAGATTTCTAGGGTAGTATATTTATATGTGAATCTTCTCTTCCCCTATTAATTCTTTAATGCATTGCATCATTGACTAATGCTATGTTTGTCAATCTCTAATAAAGTTTTCTACTTATACTTTTCCTTATGTGGTGCCATCACCTACCATAGGATTAGTATATGATTTTATTGATTTATTTCCTTTCTTTTATTTATTTCCTTTCTCCTTTTCCTTTCTTATTCCTTTTCTTTATTTGCAACATGAGAGTAAAGAAAGCAAAAACTCATACTTGACTTTATTATATAACTTGCACACGATTACAAGGATAGATCACTATGCAAACTCTCAAAGAAGAAAGGATCGAACTAAACTTTTATTCATCTAAAGCAAAAGGATCAAACTAAAATAAGTAAAAGCAAAAACATAGTGGGATGATACGATACCGGGGCTCCTCCCCAAGCATGGCGGAAGCCAATGGGAGTGCCCATACCCAAAACTCGGTTCTCCTTTGGTGGTGAAGATGATGATGGTGGTGATGAAGCGATTCTATCCTTAAGGATCAAGAGGTTCTCCAATCGACGGATGACACTCGGGAGGTGGGTGATGTGCTCTTGATGCAGAATATTTTCACAAGTGAGATACTTGTTTTGTATATGAATTGTTCCAATGAAGCGAAAGGCTTCAATCTCAGCAGGAGTAAGATGAGTAAGGTAAGGTTTAAGGATATCTTCCTCCTCCTCCTCAACCAGCAGTGCTTGTTCGAGGACCGGAGGCTAATCTACGGTAACCTCCTTGCTCACATCTCCTCCGGTGGCTTCCACGGCCTCTTCTCTCTTTAGCTCGATCTTCATCAACGAAGCATCCTCTTCCACGTTGTTGGAGGAAGAAGAAGACATGATGCCTGGCCTGACAGATCTGACAGAAAACAGCAAGAAAAGAGAACATAGGATTTCTCCATGATACGGTAATCAACAGGTTCAGGAAGTATATATAGATTTTTTTATCTTGGAGGACAAGCATATGGTATAAAAACGAAGCACGGAAGGTGTCCCAGGTGGGCACAACCCACCTGGGTGCGCCAGGCGCCCTGGTGTCCTGTGCCCACCAGGGGACGCTTCTTGGAAGTTTCTTTATTCCTAAAATTCTTAAATATTCCAAAAGTTAGAAAAAATATTTTTGCGGATTTTTCGTAGTCCGTTTACTTACCATATCACGTACCTCCTTATTTCACGATTCTGGAGTGTTCCAGAAGGACTCTTTTATGTGTTCATCCGGTGTCAAAGTTTGGATAATATTACTTTCAACATTAATAGGAGTACCTGAGATATAGTGCTTTATTCATTGCCCATTGACAGCCTTCGGGTTAGTACCTTCAAAATTATTTATTTTGATGGCTCCAGACCGATAAACCTCCTCGATGACATATGGGCCTTCCCATTTTGAGAGGAGCTTTCGTACAAAGAATCTGAAACATGAGTTGTACAAAAGAACATATTCTCTGAAATTAACTCACGCTTTTGGATTCTTTTGTCATGCCATCTTTAACCTTTTCTTTGAATAATTTTGCATTTCATAAGCTTCGGTTCTCCATTCATCTAGAGCGCTAATATCAAATAACCTCTTTTCACCAACAAGTTTGAAGTCATAATTGGGTTCTTTGATTGCCCAAAATGCTTTATGTTCTAACTCAAGAGGCAAATGATAAGCTTTTCCATAAACCATTTTATACGGAGACATACCCATAGGATTTTTATATGTTGTTCTATAAGCCCAAAGTGCATCATCTCATTTCTTAGACCAATTCTTCCTGGACCTATTGACAGTCTTTTGCAAAATTAATTTTTTTTCTCTATCGCTAAGTTCAAATTGACCACTAGACTAAGGATGATATGGTGATGCAATTCTATGGTTAACATCATACTTGGCAAGCATTTTACGGAAAGCACCATGAATAAAGTGTGAACCACCATCAGTCATTAAATATCTAGGGACTCCAAACCTTGGGAAAATAACTTCCTTAAGCATTTTGATAGAGGTGTTGTGATCAGCACTACTGGTTGGAATAGCTTCTACACATTTAGTAACATAATCAACAGCAACCAAAATATGTGTATACCCATTAGAGGAAGGAAAAGGTCCCATGTAATCAAATCCCCAAACATCAAATGGTTCAATAGCAAGTGAATAATTCGTAGGCATTTATTGACGCTTACCGATATTACCTATTCTTTAACATTCATCACAAGATAAGACGAACTTATGGGCATCCTTGAAGAGAGTAGGCCAATAAAATCCAGATTGCAATACCTTGTGAGCAGTTCTATCTCCAGCATGATACCCTCCATAAGCTTCGAGTGACATTTCCGTAGGATTTATCCATGTTCATGCTCTGGTACACAACATCTAATAATATCATCTACTCCTTCTTTATAAAGATGTGGGTCATCCCAAAAGTAATGTCTTAAATCATAGAAGAATTTTTCCTTTTGTTGGTAGGTAAAGCTAGGTGGTAAATATTTAGCAAGAATGTAATTAGCATAGTCAACATACCAAGGAGTACTATGAGAAACATTTATTGCAGCTAACTGCTCATGAGGAAAACTATCATCGATAGGTAGTGGGTCATCTAAACAATCATCATCAAAAACAAAAGGGATATCCTTTTGCAAGAGACTAGTAAGAGGCCTAGAAATTTTTGAAAAGTCTTTGATAAATCTCCTATAGAAACCGGCATGACCTAAGAAACTACGAATACCTTTTATATCTTTAGGACATGGCATTGTCTCAATTGCATCAACCTTAGCTTTGTCCACTTCAATACCTGTTTCAAAAAATTTATGACCCAAGACAATGCCCTCATTAACAATAAAGTGGCACTTCTCCCAATTCAAGACAAGATTTGTTTGTTCACATCTGTGCAAAACTCAATGAAGATTGCTTAAACAATAATCAAAGGACTTCCCATAAACGGAAAAGTCATCCATGAAAACCTCAACAATATTTTCACAAAAGTCAAAGAATATAGAAGTCATACATCTTTGAAAGGTAGCAGATGCATTACATAAACCAAAAGGCATACGTCTATAAGCGTAGGTTCCAAAGGGACAACTAAAAGTGGTCTTTTCTTGATCAGGTTGAGAAACAGGTATTTGTGAAAAACTAGAATATCCATTAAGGAAGCAAAACTGTGTGTGCTTAGATAATCTTTTAAGCATTTGATCAATAAAAGGCAAAGGGTAATGATCTTTTCTAGTTGCTTTGTTTAATTTTCTGAAATCTATTACCATTCTATAGCCTGTAACAAGTCTTTGTGGAATAAGTTCATTCTTGTCATTAGGAACAACAGTTATACCTCCTTTCTTAGGAACACAATGAACATGACTTACCCATCTACTATCATCTATGGGATAGATTATAACTGCTTCTAGAAGTTTTAATATTTCCGTTCTTACCACTTCTTTCATCTTTGGATTTAACCGACGTTGGTGATCAACAACGGGTTTAGCATCAGGTTCCATATTAATTTTGTGCTAACATAGAGTGGGACTAATGCCCTTTAAATCATCAAGAGTATATCCAATAGGATCTCGGTGCTTCCTTAGAACCTTCAATAATCTTCCTTCTTCATGTTCTGAAAGGTTAGCACTAATAATAACAGGATATATCTTCTTTTCATCAAGATAAGCATATTTCAAAGTGTCTGGCAATTGTTTCAATTCAAACACCAGGTAGTCATTTGTTCCAATAGTTATTAAATAATCCATAAAAAATCTTCGTGAAGTTTCAACTTGTTTGGAGTTCTGTAGAATAGGTGGACTGGCGTAGCTTTTCCAGGTCCAGATTTCCAGCTGCCAGAATTCTCCCTCTTTGTGTATACTTTGCATATTATGAAAGAAAAGGCATTAGAATTACTCCAAAAAGCATTATTATGGATAAAAGCATTATAAATAACAATAAGAAAACATGATGAAAAATGGACGTATCACTCCACTGTCGCGTCTTCCCCATCTCCGGGTCGTTCCAGTTTGGGGCCTCGCCGTCGTCCACCACCTCGCTGCGCTCGGCGTGGCGTGGTAAACAAACGAGAGTCATCGGAAGAGGACTGTACGTGAAGAGCCTGACGGCTGGGACCCACGAGGTCCATGGTCGCATGCAAGGAAAGTTCCTCCTTATTAAGCTGTTTCCTCCCCCTGACAGCTGGGACCCACCGACTGTATCTTCGCACGGAAGGAAGTGCCTCCTTGTTATTTGAAAAAAAAACTATTCCTCGCGATGACAGCTAGGACCCAACAGAATTGGTGGTTGACTTGTGGGCCTACTAAGCAGACGTGTACGTAGGGCTTTGTCAACTTAATCAACAAATGATTCTAGCAGCTGGACCATTGGATGTTGTTAGTGTTAAAACCAGTGGATCTCGGGTAGGGGGTCCCGAATTGTGCGTCTAAGGTCGATGGTAATAGGAGACGGGGGACACAATGTTTACCCAGGTTCGGGCCCTCTCTATGGAGGTAATACCCTACTTCCTGCTTGATTGATCTTGATGAATATGAGTATTACAAGAGTTTGTCTACCACGAGATCGTAATGGCTAAACCCTAAAAGTCTAGCCTGTCTGACTATGATTATGAGGATATATCTACAGACCTAGCCCTCCGGTTTATATAGATACAGGAGGGATCTAGGGTTATATAAGGTCGGTTACAGAGAAAGGAATCTTCATATTTGGCCGCCAAGCTCGCCTTCCACGCCAAGGAGAGTCCCATCCGGACACGGGTAGAGTCTTCCGCCTTTGTATCTTCACAACCCATCAGTCCGGCCCATGTCTAATAGGTCGGACGCCCGATGACCCCTTAGTCTAGGACTCACTCAGTAGCCCCTGAACCAGACTTCAATGACGAGGTGTCCTACGCACAGATTGTTTTTGGCATTGCAAGGCGGGTTCCCCTTTTCGAATACTCCAAGATAGTCTTCGCTCGCAATGAGCATGTCCGGATCTGCAACACAAGTACCACACACAACCGCAAAGAATATAATATTTGCACGAGTCCAATCTGCTGACAGTCCTTTTGTAATGTGATATCACATCTACTTGGTCATCATTTCAAACCATTTTTCGTCTGCTGTTCCACATTTCGAGACACGGTTTTAATAGGAACGTCTTGTCGAAGCAGAGATCGTGTCCCCTTATTGCAGGATTCTCATCAATACGAGCGTGGGTAATATAACCGTGCCGTTTACACAACCCTTCGGAACAGGCGAGTTTTAAGGCTGGTGGGGAGGGGCTTGATATTCACTGTCTTTATAAGGAGATAAGGACTCCCTTTCTTCAGCCACGCCTTCTCTCTTTCTCCGCCCTTCCAATCTCGAGCTCCAGCGCCCAAGTTCTCATTCTTTCTGCCTCGAGGAAGCCCTCAGCCATGTCCGGATCAGGAGGGCAAGGCAAATGGATGGCCTCCTCCGTCAGGGAGAAGGATGTAACGCCCTCGATGCGGCTATATCTCCTACGTGTCGAAGCATGACTTAGAGGCATAACCGCATTGAAAGCAATGTCGCAAGTAAGGTAATCTTCACAACAACCCATGTAAATAGATAATAAGGGGAAAGGTACATAGTTGGCTTACACTCGCCACGTCACACAAAGTACATAAATAGCATTACATCAACCAATCACTCATGGTCCGACTACGGTACCAAAATAAAAGATCAACCCCAACAAGCGACATGGTCCTGATCACCCCAACTGGGCACCACTACTGATCATCAGGGAAAGACACATAGTAACGGTGTGAGTCTTCGTCGAACTCCCACTTGAGCTCAAGCGCATCATCTGGAACGGAGTCATCAGGCCCTGCATCTGGTTTGGAAGTAATCTGTGAGCCACGGGGACTCAGCAATCTCGCACCCTCGCGATCAAGACTATTAAAGCTTATAGCTAAGACAAGGTAATATGTGGAGCTGTAGCAAGCGACTAGCATATATGGTGGCTAACCTGTTCGCAAAAGAGAGTGAGAAGAGAAGGCAAACCACGAACGAAGAACTAGATAACAAACTATGGCAAACATAACTCCAACACCGTGTTCACTTCCTGGACTCCGCCGAGAAGAGACCATCACGGTCACACACGCAGTTGATTCATTTTAATTAAGTTAAGGTTCAAGTTATCTACAACCGGACATTAACAAATTCCCATCTGCCCATAACCGCGGGCACGGCTTTGGAAAGTTCAAATCCCTGTAGGGGAGTCCCAACTTAGCCCATCACAAGCTCTCACGATCAACGAAGGATAAACCTTCTCCCGAGACATTCCGATCAGACTCGGTATCCCGGTTCTACAAGACAACCTCGACAAAGATAAAGCAAGTCCAGCAACACCGCCCGAATGTGCCAATAAATCTCGATAGGAGCTGCACATATCTCGTGCTCAGGGAGCCAACGTAACCCAAGTTGCCAAGGGACGGCCCCGCACGGTGCTCTGGGTTGGACCAACGCTTATAGAAGCACTGGCCCGGGGGTTTAAAGCAAAGATGACCCTTGAGTCTGCGAAACCCAAGGGAAAAAGGCTAGGTGGCAAATGGTAAAACCAAGGTTGGGCATTGCTGGAGGAGTTTTATTCAAGGCGAACTGTCAAGGGGTTCCCATTATCACCCAACCACGTAAGGAACGCAAAATCCGGGAACATAACACCGATATGACGGAAACTAGGGCGGCAAGAGTGGAACAAAACACTAGGCAAAAGGCCGAGCCTTCCACCCTTTACCAAGTATATAGATGCATTAAGATAACAAGATAATATAATGATATCCCAACAAGAAAATAATGTTCCAACAAGGAACGATCTCCAATCTTCACCTGCAACTAGCAACGCTATAAGAGGGGCTGAGCAAAGCGGTACCATAGGCAATCAACGGTTTGCTAGGACATGGTGGGTTAGAGGTTTGACATGGCAATTTGGGAGGCATGATAAGCAAGTGGTAGGCATTGTAGCATAGGCATAGCAAGAGAGCGAGCATCTAGCAAAGCGAATATAGAAGTGATTTCGAGGGTATGATCATCTTGCCTGCAAAGTTGTCAGAGTTGACTGGATCCTCGAAAGAAAACTCAACAGACTCCTCATTAGCAAACTCGTCTCCCGGCTCTACCCAAACAGGACAAACAAGCAAAAGGAACACAATCAACCACGTGCAAAGCTCAAACAACATGATGCAAACATGGTATGCTATGCGGGATGCGATATGTGATGCATATGCAAGATTTGACAAGGAAAGAATGAACTTGGCCTAAACATGGAAATACAAGAGTGCCACTGGAAAGGTGAGGTGATTTCGGTTGAAATCGATATAAAGAACACTGGAATCGGATGCACGGTTTGGAAATGGCAAGCAAAACAAATATGGCACCGGTCTGCGATAAACAACGAGTAGCTATCTAAATGCATCAATATAATCATGCTACAACACTCAAACATGGCAACAAAATACATGGCACGTATCCACTCATAAAGCTTGTCAAAAGATGAACACTGAGATACGGCCAATTCATCCATTAACAGGTTCAAACAAGCATGGCAAAAGTGCAATTGATAAACAGGTTCCAGATCAGGTAGCCCACTTTGGAGCAAGAAAACTATATGCTACAAGAACTTAACATGGCAAAGCAAAGCTTGGCATGGAGCTACTCAAAGATCTTAACAAAAGTCCCTTAGTGAGCTTGAGCCAAAAGGGACCGGAAAATACAATTGCAAGCATGTGAACATGGCAAAAACATAATCAGGTTACAGACTTCGAGAAAAACTGGAGCATGCAAATATCTTAACGAGTAGGCATGTTCACGAGCTCGATGCACTCACTACAGAGCAAGGCATGACAAACTAAGAATACACCCATCAAGAATACACATTGTATAAGCAAGACATGGCAAGAACAACAACATAGCATGCACGGATCAACAACAACATCCTCGGCAAAATTGCTAACAAGTAGGCAATATGCCAGGATTCACGCAATAGCAAAAGTAGAGCTCAATTGACTCAAGCTAGGGTGCTCCAAAATTGCAAACAAAGACATGGATGGATAGAGCACCACAATATTAACAAATCATCCTTACTGATCATCCTCAAAAGAGGCACGGATCACTGGGAAACAACATGAACATATGGCATATTGATAAAAACAAATCAAGGACTTAGTGAAATTCTAAGTCCCTGAAATCAGCCTTAACGAATGCACTACTTTGCAAGCTTGTGCTAGTCACCTCACATGTCACAAAAATACATGGATAGCACCTCTGTAAAGACGGCAAAGCATATAACAAAACACATGTAGAGCTCAGGAGCATATCATGCACACATTAATCATGGCAAAAAAATAAATAGCTATTTGGTGCAGCAGATCTGACAATTAACTCAAATAGCTCTCTTCCAATAGCATTTCGGGCGTCAAGATGAGCTGCAATGAAAATGATGCAATGAGATGAAATTATGTACTCTCTGAGTCGAACATTTTGATATGCTACACGCCCAAAACGGAGCTACGGATGCAGAGATATAGCATGATGAAAAATGCAAATTATCTAGGGTTTCGGGAGAAAGTCATCCGATCCAAAATCCTCAGATCCAGATCCGGATCGGTGCGGAAGTCGAGGTTGGCCAAAAACACTGTTGGTCGCCGGAGTTCGTCGGGGAAGAGGTGGAGGTCGCCAGAGAGGGGGCCGGGTCCCCGGATCCGGGGCCGGCGAGGTGGGGGCGCTCCGGGGCGCGGTTGCCGGCGTGGTTGGAGGCGCGGGATGCCGGACGACGAGGGCGTGGCTGGCTGGACTTGAGGGCTCGCCGGCCGGATGAAGAGACGGGGCAGCGCGGGACTCCGGCCACCGGAGTTGGAGAAGGAGGCGGCAGAACCGGGAGCTGCGGCTCGGGGAAGAGGCGCGGCCTGGCGGCGGAGGAAGTGCGCTCGGGGGGGCGGCCTCGGGCCCTCGCGGGCTGCGGCGGGCCGCGGCGAAGTGGGGCTCCCACTTGCCACATGGCGGCGTGCGGTTGGACCGGGCGGAGCGGCGGACGTGTCCGGCCGCGCGGAGAGGAGCGGGACTAGGGTTTCGGGGGAGAAGAACCGAGAATTTCGGAGGAGGACCTATTTATAGGCATAGAGGGAGCTAGGAGAGTCCAAATGAGGTGCGGTTTTCGGCCACGCGATCGTGATCGAACGCTCTAGATGATGGAGAGGGTTTTGGTGGGTTTTGGGCCAAATTGGAAGGGTGTTGGGCTGCAACACACACGAGGCCTTCTCGGTCCCTCGGTTAACCGTTGGAGTATCAAACGAAGTCCAAATGGTACGAAACTTGACAGGCGGTCTACCGGTAGTAAACCAAGGCCGCTTGGCAAGTCTCGGTCTAGTCCAAAAATGTTTAATCCCCACACACGAAAAGAAGGTAGAAAGGACCACCGGAGGAGATAGGAGCGCCGGAATGCAAAACGGACAACGGAGAAAATGCTCGGATGCATAAGACGAACACGTATGCAAATGCAATGCACATGATGACATGATATGAGATGCATGACAACGACAACAACACAGGAAGACAAAAACCCGAACCCGAGGAAATAAAATAACTTAGCACTGGAAACGGCAAGAGTTGGAGTACATAAAAGGTAAATTACATCCGGGGTGTTACAACACTCCACCACTATGAAAGGATCTCGTCCCGAGATCTAGGACTGGAAGAACGCCGGGTACTCAGAATGGAGGTGGTCCTCGCGTTCCCAGGTGGCTTCACGGTCGAAATGGTGTGACCACTTGACTTTGAGGAATTTGATTGACTTATTGCGAGTCTTGCGTTCAGTCTCTTCAAGAATAGCCACGGGGTGCTCACGATAAGAGAGATCTTCTTGGAGATCAATGTCTTCGAAGTTGACGGTGCGGTCAGGGGTCTTGAAGCACTTGCGGAGCTGAGAGACATGGAACACGTCGTGCACATTTGCAAAGTTTGAAGGAAGCTCAAGTTGATAGGCGAGATCTCCTCTCTTGCTGATGATTTTGAAAGGACCCACGTATCTAGGGGCAAGCTTCCCTTTGATACCGAAGCGACGAGTACCTTTCATTGGAGAGATGCGGAGGCAAACATGGTCTCCGATCTCGAAAGCCAAATCACGGTGCTTACTATCATAGTAGCTCTTCTGTCGCGATTGCGCTGCTTTGAGGTTATCACGAATGACTTTACACATTTCCTCTGCCTCTGTGATTAAGTCATTTCCAAGAAGTTGACGCTCACCGGTTTCAGACCAGTTGAGAGGGGTACGTCACTTCCTGCCATACAGAATTTCGAATGGGGCCTTGCCGGAACTTGCTTGAAAACTGTTGTTGTAGGAGAATTCTGCATATGGAAGACAATCTTCTCACTTCATGCCGAAGGAGATCACACAAGCCCTGAGCATATCTTCAAGAATCTGATTGACACGCTCGACTTAACCGCTAGTTTGAGGATGGAAAGTTGTGCTGAAGCGGATGTTGGTGCCCATGGCCTTCTGAAAAGAATCCCAAAAGTTGGAGGTAAAGATGCTGCCACAGTCTGAAGAGATCACCTGAGGGATACCGTGCAGAGAGACAATCCGAGAGGTATAAAGCTCCGCCAATTGAGCTGCGGTGACAGACTCTTTGATAGGCAGAAAGTGAGCCACTTTAGTCGAGAGGGGTTGGCGGCGTGGGACGCCGGACGACGAGGGCGCAGCTGGCCGGACTTGAGGTCTCGCCGGCCGGACGAAGAGACGGGGCGGCGCGGGACTCCGGCCACTGGAGTTGGAGAAGGAGGCGGTGGAGCCGGGAGCTGCAGCTCGGGGAAGAGGCGCGGCCTGGCGGCGGAGGAAGTGGGCTCGGGGAGGGGGCGGCCTTGGGCCCTCGCGGGTCGCAGCGGGCGGAGGCAAAGTGGGGCTCCCACTTGCCACGTGGCGGCGTGCGGTTGGACCGGGCAGAGCGGCGGACGTGTCCAGCAGCCGGCGGATGTGTCCGGCCGTGCGGAGAGGAGCGGGACTAGGGTTTCGGGGGAGAAGAACCGAGAATTTTGGAGGAGGACCTATTTATAGGCATAGAGGGAGATAGGAGAGTCCAAATGAGGTGCGGTTTTCGGCCACGCGATCGTGATTGAACGCTCTAGATGATGGAGAGGGTTTTGGTGGGTTTTGGGCCAAATTGGAAGGGTGTTGGGCTGCAACACACACGAGGCCTTCTCGGTCCCTCGGTTAACCGTTGGAGTATTAAATGAAGTCCAAATGGTACGAAACTTGACAGGCGGTCTACCGGTAGTAAACCAAGGCCGCTTGGCAAGTCTCGGTCCAGTCCAGAAATGTTTAATCCCCACACACGAAAAGAAGGTAGAAAGGACCACCGGAGGAGATAGGAGCGCGGGAATGCAAAACGGACAACGGGGAAAATGCTCGGATGCATAAGACGAACACGTATGCAAATGCAATGCACATGATGACATGATATGAGATGCATGACAACGACAACAACACACGAAGACAAAAACCCAAACCTGAGGAAATAAAATAACTTAGCGCCGGAAACGGCAAGAGTTGGAGTACATAAAAGGTAAATTACATCCAGGGTGTTACAAAGGACATCACCAACCTTCGGGAGGCCGGGTATCTGGCGAAAGAAATAGCCCACTAACATCCAGCTAAGGGGCAAATCGTCCCCACCCCGAAGCCCAACGAGAGGGTGGTGTTCATCCCTCATTTCGTCCGCAGGTTAGGGTTTCCTCTCTGCCCTTTCGTCCGGAGGCTTATGTTCTATTATGGGCTAGATTTCCATGATCTAGCCCCGAACTCCTTCCTAAACATCTCGGCATCCATTGTAGTGTGTGAGGCCTTCCTCCGCATCCAACCCCACTTCGGACTATGGCTCATGATCTTCAACGTGAAGCCGAAGGTGGTGGACGGTCAGCACGCGGAGTGCGGAGGCGCCATGGTGAGCTAGATGCCCAATGTCACATGGCCCCAAGGTACTTTTGTGGAGACGGTCAAGGAGTGGAAAAACTATGGTTCTACATCACAGAACCCCGAGGCGCCACCTGGGCCGCGGCTCCTGAATTCAACTCTGGAGCCCCAATGCGGCTCACCTCCTGGTTAGAGAAAGGCCCGAATTGGTCTTCGTCGGACGAGCTGATAGCGCTGCAAATGCGCATTCAAAGTGTCGGATTTCGGGTTCCGGCAGACCCTTGCAGTTCGAACACTGGGGTGCGCGCGGAGATTCCGCCTCCTACCTACCTGCACCCCTCCGCCATGCTAAGATCTAAACTAAGGAAAGAACAACACAAGACACATAGGGTTTAAACTGGTTTGGGCCACCGTTGTGGTGTAATACCCTACTCCAGTGTGTGGTGTGTGGATTGCCTCTTGGGCTGATGATGATGAACAATACAAGGAAGAACGGCCTCACGAGGGTCTGTTCTTGGCTGAGGCGATGAACTGCTGGGAGGAGTTCAGCCACCTTTCTCTCTCTCTCTCTGCCCTGCTCTCCATTGGCCGACCGATCCCCTTTGCTGTGTGGGTGGCTGGTCCTATTTATAGAGGCCCTGGTCCTCTTCCCAAATATTGAGCGGGAAGGGAGCCAACAATGGCGGGCTAATTTGAAGGGGGACAGCAAGTATCAGCTATCCTGACAAAAGTAGTCTTCGCCTGCGCAAAGCTTTGGTGATGACGCCGTCTTGGGCTCCACGGTGACCTCCATCTCGTAGTCCTCCTGGTCTTGGTCTCGTTGCGCCGAAATGGCAACCTTTTCCTGATGCCTCGGTACTCCGCGGCTGCGCTTGCCCCTTTGCACCAAAGAGGAAAGGAGGATGCTGCACGGGCTGGCACCCGTGCCTGAGGAAGCTTCGCGTCGTCTGCCTCGTGAGGCTTGGCCCCTCGCGAGGTTCTTGGGTTTGTGTTGCTGAAGATGGGCCGTGCTGGGCCCCCCTTTGAGCCATGCCGCAGGCTGCAGGCAGGCAAGTCTGGGGACCCCCGTTCCTAGAACACCGACAGTAGCCCCCGGGCCCAAGGCGCGCCCGGGCTTGGCCGTGCAGGGAGGCGGAAGGGCAAGAGCCAAGCACCGCGGGCCCTAACAGCCTGCGGCCTTGGGCACCGCATGGCGGTTGACTGGACGTGGGCACCTCAGCAACCGCGCGAGTTGATAAAGGAGTGGCATCCGCCTAGGCCCTGCTTCTTGATTCCTCCGGCTGTTGCTCAGATCCCCTTTCTTGCACCTCTCCTTCCTTCCTCCGAGATTTCCAGATCTGCTCTGACCGCGCGGCCTAGGGAGCCATGGCGCCTCGTCAGCCCCCGGCCGCAGCTTGGTACTCGTCCGCCCTGGACACGCCGAACATGTCGAAGGCGGGCCTTGCCCGGCTGCGCCGGATGGCGACGGCATGGGGCATCGACGGGGAGAAGGTGTTCAAGGCCGGCTCCGCCACCCCTGAGGGTCAAAGGAGCACCTTCTATCCGCTCTTCGTAAGTGCCATTGTTGCTGGCCTGGTGCCTCCCTTCTCCGAGTTCTTCTTCTCTGTCCTCCGCCATTACAAGCTACAGGCTCTGCATCTCCATCCCAACTCCGTCCTTCTCCTGGCAATCTTTGCTTATTATTGCGAAGCACATGTTGGGGTGCAGCCCTCAGTGGCCTTGCTGCGCCACTACTTCTACCTCCGGACCTCTCGTGGGACCGCTTCCGCGTGCGCGAGCTTCGTCGCGTCCGGCGGCGCCATTGCCATCTCGAACTCTGGGAAGAGGATTGAGGGCTTCAGGAGCAAGTGGATCTTGGTGGATGCTAGGCGCATCCACCCTCGGCTGATCCTGCCCACGGAGCAGCCCACGAGCTCCAGCGAGTGGGGTCGAGCGGAGCTCATGGATCCCCGCGCGAAGACGGTGTTGGAGAAGATGGACGCGGATCTGAGGCCGGCCGACATGGCGGCGGCGAAGCTGACCGGCGCGTCGCTGCTGAGGGAGTTCCTGGAGCACCGGCTGGCTCCGCTTCGGCAGTACTTGCTTCCAATGTGGAGGCCCCATCCGAACCCCACGGACTTAGCCGCCGGAGACCTGGCTCCGGTTCTCCAATCTCTGGTCGGGGGCAATGTGGCAAGGCTGGAGGGCGCTCCTACGCCCTTGTTCCTCCGCAACGACTGGGAGCAGGTGGTGAAGTCCATGCTCGTCTTCAACGGGGATGGGCCAGTGCCCCTGGAAGCTCCCGAGGAACCGGTGGACGTGCCCTCCGGCGACTCCAGCGAAGAGGAAGAGGGAGGGGAGCGCGGAAAGGGGCCTGACTCCAAGGCGACTGACGGAGAGTCGAGGGCTCCCCTCCCCCGGCGCAGGTCCCGCGTTCTCCGCCTCTCTCCGAATGATGACGACGAGGATGACGACGAAGACGACGACGAGCAGGACGGCGGGAGCTCGCCCCCGATCCCGAAGAAGGACAGGACCGGGCTGATCTCCCGCGGGTCTCCTCCGGCCCCGGGGCGAACCGCAGACGCACCTTCTACCTCCAAGCTTCCCGAGGTCGCCCTTCCAGCCGACTTTCAGGCTTCAAATTTGGCCGGAGGCCGCTTGAGCTCACTGGCGACGACCCGTAAGCATTCGATTCTTGTCTTTATCTCTTGCTCTACTTCTGAGGCTTGACGTCCGCATCTTTGGATAGGTTGGCACCCGCAGCAAAGAAGCCGAAGGGGGCTCCCGAGGTCCCATCCGTGGCGGCGCTTCTGCCCGCAAAGGAAGGTGACTGCGACGCAGAGGCTTCTCCTGCCCGGTCATCCTCACGAGGTTTGGCTGGGCCGGCTGGGGCAAGCTCAGCCCCCACCGCCCAAGTGGCTCCCGAGGTGCTCTTGCCTGCCGCCGCCACTACAGCTGTTGGGGCGTAGCAGACTCCGCCTCAGGATGCTGCGGCTGCGCTGCCGCCTTCTCCTCCTACTCCTCCGGCCGCTGTCCCTCCAACTCCTTCTGCCATTCTGGATCGTGCTGTTGCTGAGCTGGACCGACTGCGGCAGGATCTTCTTGTCACCGACCCCCGCTTGGTGGCCGGGCGTTTGGAGCTGGCTTCTGGATGGGTTCGCTCCGACGCCTCGATTCGGGCGGCGCTGGTCCAGGCCTCGACGGCATGTGACGAGGAGAAGCAGGCCGTCCTGGAGGCGAAGGCTGCCCGTGATGCAGCCTTGGGGGAGGTGGTCGACGTCCGCGGTCGCTGCAAGGCGCTGGAGGGCGAGCTACAAGGCCTGCAGGATCGGCTTGCAGAAGAGGTCCGCCTTCGCCAAGAGCAGGAAGAAGGCGTGAAGGCTCGCGAGGCAGCCGTCGAGGGCCGGGAGGCCAAGCTTAGGAAGCACCGCAACCGCCTAGGCGCGCTGGAGCAGGAGTTGGGGGCGAGGAAGGCCGAGCTGGACGGCAAGGCCCTGGTTCTTGCCGAGGACCACGCGGCCTTCACGGAGTTGAAGGCGAAGGCTCACTCCTCGCTGAGGATGCTTTACGACAGCGGCCTGGAGAGCCCGCTGGCTGGCGCCGAGGATGGCCCCGCCAAGCTGCTTCCCTTCCTGGTTCACGCTCTTGAAGATGTCGCCCTTGGCCTTGGTCCCACGGCCGAGGCCGAGGCGCGTGTCCTGTCTTCTGCAGCACAGATGTGGGTCCTCACCCACATCTACCTTCGTGATCTCAGTGTCGACCTCGACAGCCTGCTGGAGCCAGTGAGCGGTGAGCGTGCCGCTGCCGCTGCCGAGGCCGTGAAGGGTCGCGCGGAGGTTCTACTGGGGAAGTTCTGGGCCTTCAGCACCAAGCCGGAGCAAGCCGCTACCGACCCCGCTGCTCCGTGAGGCGAACCCGCTCTGTGCTGCTCCCCCACCGCCAAGTGACTCCGTCGTGGCTCCTATCCTGCTTTTAATTCCTGCACACGTATCATGCCTCAGGGAGGCGTTTAAACTTGCGTTTGATTGAAATAACAATGTGGACTGTAATATTTGCTTTTGAATTCCTTGAGATTAGCGCTTTTCCTTCCTACTTGCTTACGTTCTACGCCGGCAGAGCCCGGCCCCGCGCGTACCTCACCCAGCAATAGTCCCGACCGGAAACCAGGACGGGACCAAGGAGTGAGGGGCTACGTGGCAAGTTAGGCTCCTGAGTCGCGATGCTCAGGAGTCCCCCTTGGCGCACGAACAGCAAGTAGGGAGGTGTGATGCGGGTGGATCCATCGTTCTACGTCTGCAGGGCCCGGCCGCGCGCGTGCCTCACCCAGCGATGGTCCCGACCGGAAACCAGGACGGGGCCACAGAGTGAGGGGCTACGTGACCAGTTAGGCTCCTGAGTGGCGATGCTTAGGACTCCCCCTTGACGCTCAAACGGCCTTCGTACCTTGGCTCCGCTCGGGGAGAGACGCGCGACGAACCAGGCCCGGGGGGACCTGGCCGGGCGGCGTGCGTCTGGGTGTGACCCAGGTGCAGCCCCCGTGCCCAGCCCCCTCACGCGGCACTCCCGAGGGGAGGCGTTACGATGAGGCTAGACACTGAGCTCTGGGCTCCCTGAGGTTGATGCGGCCCGGGGGCCACCCTCAGTTGTTTATCACCAGCGCGGAGCATAGTGCTACCGTATGTGTACGGGCATAGCCGCTCCTCGGCAGTGTCGTCAGCCAGCACGGAGCATGGTGCTTCCACTGGTACATGGGAGGGGGGCCCCTCCGGGAGGAGCCCCCGGGGCGTGTACAGCCCTGCCCTGACACGTGGCTGGCACGATAGGGCCTGGCGAGGTGTATCTGGGCACCCGTGAGCCAGCGCGGGACTCACGAGGCCCTACCTCTAGGCGAGTTGCGCCTGGCACTGGGCCTTATCTTGTGATGTGTCCCTACAAATTTGGTTAGATGTCGGCACTCTACGTCCTCGGGTCCCGGCCCTTGAGCTGGTCTCAGCCGTCGCTGGTATGCCAGGTCGCGATGCCATGGACAAGGCCATAGGGTGAGGGCTGGAGAGCCAGTAAGAGCCCTGAGTCGCGATGCTCAGGTGCCCCCCCTTTAACGTGCAAGTGGTCGGCATGGAGGAGAAGAGGTGCCGTGGACCGGCGTCAAATAATCAAGCATGGTGGGTCTAACGCATGATCAGAAATAAACGCAAATGGGATACATGCCACTGGGCCTGGCCCGAGCGGCTTGGGGATCATGCAGCCTGAGGGGCGCCCCCAACAAGGTAAGCTAACAACATGGAATAAAGGGATACACGCCGCAGGGACGGACCCACGCGGCCTGGGAATAATGCAGCCCTGGGGGCGCTCCCAGCTGGAAGTAAAACTCGAAAGATGTC
The DNA here is from genome assembly GCF_018294505.1 of Triticum aestivum. Lineage (NCBI taxonomy): Eukaryota > Viridiplantae > Streptophyta > Magnoliopsida > Poales > Poaceae > Triticum > Triticum aestivum. Next base: position 330,725,054 of record NC_057803.1, read on the forward strand.
ACCTGATGATGTTGAGGATGAAGGGGTGTTGGTGTAGCAGGCTCGGGGGGCTGCAGGAGCCGATCCTCACGGGCCCCCAGGCCCAGGGGCCTCGGGAGGCTCCGGAGGCGCTGGCGGCTCCTCGCGGGCCACCTCCATCTCTGCCAGGGCTACGGAACGCCTGGCCTCTCATACCTCCATGATGCCCCTCATGAGGCGCTGGTACGCGTCAGCCGCGTTCGGCAAGCCGTAAGGCATGCGAATGTAGCTGTGGGGTGGACCTCCGCAGCGCCCCACTCGCGAGGGCCAGAGGCGCTCCAGAGAGACGACTCGGTTGAGCCCTGGTATGTCGATGCAGACGCGCAGCCCACCATCCTCGCCTGGATGGGGGGCCACTGCTGGTAGGTGACGGGCACCTCTCATGACTCTTGACTCCTGTAGCTCCTGAATGGCCTTGCTGACGAACTCCTGTGGGTCTGGATCTCCTTGCCTTGCTCCTTCTTGAGGGAAACGTGCTTCAAAACACGCCTCCATGTGGTGCCCAAGCGCCTCCCTCGTGACCCTAGCTAGGTCGGTGGCCCTCCAGGGGGGAGCCCCCGAGCCCTGCCTGGGGAGGGCGCCGGGCGCGCTTTCCTAGGCGACGGAGGGAGGTTCCCCCTGGGCAGGCGCGGGCCCTGAGGGGCCTGCCTCCTGATGGGCCGGGCCGGACGATGTCTTCTTGTTCTTGGGGGCGGTCTCGGGAAGCCTCCTGCTTCCGCAATCCGGGTTTTCCAGTGATGCGGCCTGAAAGGCTCGTTCCAGGGAACACACCGCGTCCTTCTCTTCACAGGGCACCGTGATGACTCTGCCACTTCCTGGCATCTTGAGGACGTTGTAGCCGTGGTGAGTTATGGCCATGAACTTGGCCAGCGCTGGGTACCCAAGGATGGCGTTGTACGGCAGGCGAATGTGAGCGACGTCGAAGTCGATGAGCTCGGTGCGGTAGTTGTCGCGTGCCCCGAAGGTGACAGGGAGGCGGACCTGCCCAATCGGGACCGTGGAGCCGTCAGTGATACCGGAGAAGGGCTTGGTTGGCTGAAGCTGGCTGTAGGGCACTTGGAGGTTGTTGAACGTCTCCACGGACAGGATGTTGAGCCCTGCCCCGCCATCGATGAGGGTCTTGGTGACCACCACGTTGCTGATGATTGGGGAACAAAGCATCAGGAGGACTTCGGTTGTTGCCGCACACTTGAGCTGATCTGCTGAGCTGAATGTGATGGCGCACGCTGACCACCTGAGAGGCCGTGTGGCTTCGGGTCTGGGGAGTATTGCGTTCACTTCGCGGGCGAACTGCTTGAAGATGCGCTGAGAGGCTGGGGCTTGTGCTCCGCCCAAGATGCAGGCGATCGCGCGTGGCTCCTGGAAGCCCCCAGCCTCCTCGTCCTGATGGCGGTCCTCATTTCTCCTTGGCTGCGGCGGCAGCAGTGGGAGGCCTGTGTTGCCTAGCGGGCGATCCTTGCGAGGCTGATCCCTCCATCCTCTCTCGCGAGGTGGGTCTTGCCAGCGATCCTCGCGAGGTTGGTCGCGCCACCCTTAGCGCGGCCCACGGTCTTCCCAGCGTCCTGCGTTTCTTCCTCCTCCTCGACCGTAGCCCCGGTCACCGCGGTCGGGGCGACGGCCGATTCTTCCTTCACGCACGGCTCGGAGTTCTTGGCATTCGTTGGTGTTGTGGGTGTGGAGGTCGTGGTACACGCAGTACCGGCTGCCCTTGGGAGGTTTGGGCTGATCTCTGCCCCGATTGGTGTCTGGTTCTGCCGCGAGCACTGCAGCCCCCTTGCGCTTCACATCCTTGGCCTTGAGCTTCTTCTCTTCTGGGTCTGCGGCATGCAGCTCGAGGAGGGAGAGACGCCCCTCCTCAGCCCTGGCGCACTTGTTTGCCAAGTTGAACAGCTCCAAGGAAGTGCACAGGTCTTCATGCATCGCCAGCTCCTCCTTCATCTTGACGTCGCGCACTCCGTCGGAGAAAGCTGAGATGATGGCCTCCTCAGTCACCTTGGGGATCTTGAGGCGTGCGTTGTTGAAGCGCTGGATGTACTTCTGCAGGGTCTCCCCGGGTTGTTGCTTGATGTGGCGCATGTTTCTCACGGCGGGCGGCCGGTCACGAGTACCTTGGAAGTTGGCGATGAAGCGGGTGCGCATCTCTTCCCAGGAGGAGATTGTGCCTGGAGCCAGGTTCAGGAGCCAGGTGCGGGCCCCGTCCTTGAGCGCCATGGGAAACTAGTTTGCCATGACCTTCTCGTCTCCGTTGGCAGCTTCGATGCCCAGCTCGTAGAGCTGGAGGAACTCCGCAGGGTCGGCCATGCCGTCGTAGCGAGGAGGCAGGTCTGGTTTGAACTTGCCGGGCCATGCAACGCTGCGTAGTTCGGTGGTGTAGGCGCGGCAGCCTGCTGTGGCCACGGGAGGCCTTAGGTGACGGAGAGCCTGGTCTTGCATGTCTCCACGCGTTGGAGCAGGGGGATGGTCGCGACGTGCTGGGGCAGGGAGCGCCCGGGCAGCTTCTGGTGGGCGAGGGACTTCTTGGCAGCTCTGTTCTTGCTGCGCTGGCACCTGACGGAGCGGGTTCCGCCCAGGGGCCATGCGCCTTGGAGCCATGGCGTCTTCTTGAGGAGGAGCCGGCCGGGGCGCCGCTGGAGCCTCTTCACCCGTGCGGGGCGGGGTGCGGTGCAGCGGAACGGACGGCGCGGAAGAGCCCCCTGCAGCGCGGACAAGCTCGGCGACGCGGTCGAGCCATTCTTTGTAGACATCGTCGACGGGGCGGTAGCGCAGGAGCTCGTTTGCCGCGATGAGTGCGACCCGAGCCTCCATGGGCGCGCAGAGCGTGCGGGACGAAGATCCAACTGGGGCGAGCGAGGGGGTTGCGGTGCGGTCGTCTTGCCGCACGGACGGATGCTGGGATGATGCTTGCCGCTCGTCCCCTGCTGGGCCGGTGGTGGCGTTGACGGCAGGTGACGGGAACGGCGTGGATGCCCGCCGACAGGGGCCGTCTGGGCGATGCGGGAAGTGAGTGCGGCCCGGCGATCGGCGCGGGCCCGACGAGCGTCAGACATGGACGTGACGGTCGGAGGAGAACGGGGCGGTGGAAGACGAATTCCGGCGCACCCCTACCTGGCGCACCAAATGTCGGATTTCGGGTTCCGGCAGACCCTTGAGGTTCGAACACTGGGGTGCGCATGGAGATTTCGCCTCCTACCTACCTGCACCCCTCCGCCATGCAAAGATCTAAACTAAGGAAAGAACAACACAAGAGACACAGGGTTTATACTGGTTCGGGCCACCGTTGTGGTGTAATACCCTACTCCAGTGTGTGGTGTGTGGATTGCCGCTTGGGCTGATGATGATGAACAATACAAGGAAGAACAGCCTTGCGAGGGTCTGTTCTTGGCTGAGGCGATGAACTGCTGGGAGGAGTTCAGCCACCTTTCTCTCTCTCTCTCTCTGCCCTACTCTCCTTTGGCCGACCGATCCCCTTTGCTGTGTGGGTGGCTGGTCCTATTTATAGAGGCCCTGGTCCTCTTCCCAAATATTGAGAGGGAAGGGAGCCAACAATGGCGGGCTAATTTGAAGGGGGACAGCAAGTATCAGCTATCCTGACAAAAGTAGTCTTCGCCTGCGCAAAGCTCTAGTGATGACGCCGTCTTGGGTCCACGGTGACCTCCGTCTCGTAGTCCTCCTGGTCTTGGTCTTGTTGCACCGAAATGGCAACCTTTTCCTGATGCCTCGGTACTCCGCGGCTGCGCTTGCCCCCTTTGCACCAAAGAGGAAAGGAGGATGCTGCGCGGGCTGGCACCCGCCTGGCGCCCTGAGTTGTCATGGCTTGCATCATGGGAACCTCGTGAGGTACCCCGCCTTGATCTCTCCGCCTCCTCGTGAGCCAGCCTAACGAGGCCGTGCCTGAGGAAGCTTCGCGTCGTCCGCCTCGTGAGGCTTGGCCCCTCGCGAGGGTCTTCGGTTTGTGTTGGTGAAGATGGGCCGTGTTGGGCCCCCCTTTGAGCCACGCCGCAGGCCGCAGGTAGGCAAGTCTGGGGACCCCCGTTCCCAGAACACCGACACAAAGCATGGTGGATAAAACATCAAGCTCATCGACGTAATCCAGGTGATGCTGGTTCGCCGAATCCTCCCATGCCAGAGCCAAAGCTGCCCCTTATGGGAATTCGACCGAAAGAAGCACAGAACTTTGGAAAGGCTCTTCGGAACCACTCACGAAGATGCCTGGAAGTTGCTCTTTAAGGGCAATGAGACGCCGCCCGCCATAGACTCGAACCACGGGCACGATATTACCCATTCTGCTAATATGGTAAGCCTTTCCCGTCTCAAGGCGCATCCTCTACTTGCTTCCTTCAAGGAGGATATCTAAACCTTATCACTATTGTTTTTTCAGGTATGGACGGAGAGGGTCGAGCGGATTCACTGTTCGGCTCCACTACCCGAAGAACCAGTCATCCCGCTCCTGGCGAAGATGCTGGTGCCGGCGCCCTATAAGGTGCCGGAGAAGAAGGCCAAGGGGGCCTGGAGTGGCCTCCACTGCAAGGGAGCTTCAGACGTGTCGTCTGAAGACAAGACTCTCTCCTCTGCCACCGAAGACGATGACGAGGAGGAGGAAGAAAGCACCTCTCCCCCTGATGGGGGGAGGAAGAAGAGGGCGGCCTCCACAAATCTGGAGGCGGAGGCGCCCAAGAGGGGGAGCAGACCCCCATGGCGACTGGGATGGGGGCCTTGCTCAATTCAGCCCCTAGCCAAATACAAGTCTGGAGACCTATATGGCTCCGGAATCCGGCAAGCAACCTCTTTCGAAAGAAGAGGGTGTGCCTGTTCTGCCGATGACCTCTGTCCAACCAGAGGCACGGGATAATCTGCTGGAAGCGCTATGAGGCGCTTCCATTGTGGATGAACACTGTATCCTTATGGGTACGGTGATTGAGAGGGTTCAGTCCATCAAGAGTGGACTAACCAAAGCCTGCAGCATCCTGCTGACAGGTTTTGAGGTAAGCGATGCAAAAGAGAAAATCCCCATATAGACAGTAGCCCCTGAGACACTGTCTGGTGTTCGGAAAGAAGAGCCGGACAAAGGATCAATTTATTTTTGCAGGGAACTAACTAGATGTCTTATATGAATAATTAGGCGTCGTTGCTGGCCGCGACCGTGCACACTACCAAAGTCTCCGGACTAAAGTAGAGCCTAGAGCGGGCCGAGCAGGAGCTCGGCCAAGCGAGAAAGCAGATGGAAGACCAGCAAGGTATGTACTGGCTGGCTATATATTTCGGAAAGAGTAATTAATGTGTATTAACCATAGTGTCATGGCATGCATAGGAGCGACGACCGAGGTCGAGGTCCTTAAACAGGCCCTGGTCGAGGCCGAGGAGAAGGCCACCAAGGAAAAAGCCGCTCGAGAGCAGCACGAGGCCAGCCTTGATGAAGTCCAACAAGAGCTCCAGGATGCAGTGAAGAAATGTGAATCCTTGGAGCGTGATGTTTTGGCTCGAGAGACTGAACTCGCTAAGGCCCGCCAAAGCGCGGAAGAGGCCCGGGTTGAGGCCCAGGGCGCCCTCCAGGAGATCCAGGAGGCCAAGAAAATCGCGGCGGGTAAGGCATTTAGTATGCAAAGCAAATATGTGAAGAAGAAGTATTTCATACTAACCCGGATTCAGACTTCTCCAGGGGCGTTTGGAGATCTGTTGTGTAGTGTGTCTAACGCTGCGGAGTTCTTCTGGGCCGAAGAGGGGAGCTCAACGGAGAAGTTGTTCTGGTCGCAATATCTTGCGCTAGAACATCCAGTGCCCTTCAGCGATCAGCTAAAACAGTTGGTCGAGCTGCATAGGGTGGCCGAACTAGCCATGAAGGATTCAATAATCCGGCTGTGGCCTGTCGAAGCTATGCCCGGCAGCTACTTCGGGCTCGCGAAACAGCTGGTGAATGCCTGTCCAAGATGGTTATGCCTCCATCCATGCCCATGGTATTTTTAGTGCGTAGCTATGTACGCATGGTACAATTGTCGCCACTTGGTCGGGACTGGGACGGAGGCCGAATTTCTAGTCGAGCTCTTGACGAGCCGAGTTGTCCTGCTGCAGAATAGTCCGGACTCTCTTGACAGTGTCCGGGGGATCGGCCGCCGAATTAAGGTTCTGCTTGAAAAGGCCGCTCTATACTTCTGCTGCTAAGGCAGCAGTGTGCTCCTCAGTGCGGAGGGAGCGTTTCGTGTTTCCGTTAACTGTTATGACGCCTCGTGGTCTGGACATCATGAGCTTGAGATAAGCATAGTGTGGCACTGCGTTGAATCAAGCAAATGTGTTTGGTCCGAGCAGTGCATGATATCCACTGCGAAAAGGGACGATATCGAAGATTAACTCCTCACTTCGGAAGTTGTCCAGAGATCCGAAGACAACCTCTAGTGTGATTGAGCCCTTACAGCGGGCCTCTACACCTAGTATGACTCCTTTAAAGGTAGTCTTTGTGGGCTTGATCCATGATGGATTGATGCCCATTTTATGCACTGTATCCTGATAGAGCAGGTTGAAGCTGCTGCCACCATCCATGAGGACTCGCGTCAGGTGGAACCCATCAATTATTGGGTCCAGGACCAGTGCGGCTGAACCTCCGTGACGGATACTGGTGGGGTGTCCCGACAATCGAAGGTGATCGGGCATGACTGATACGTCTCCAACATATCTATAATTTTTGATTGTTCCATGCTATTATATTATCTGTTTTGGATGTTAATGGGCGTATTTATACACTTTTATATTATTTTTGGGACTAACCTACTAACCCAAGGCCCAGTGCAAATTGTTGTTTTTTGCCTATTTCAGTGTTTCGCAGAAAAGCAATATCAAACGGAATCCAAACGGATAAAACCTTCGGGAGAGTTATTTTTTGAACAAATGTGATCCAGGGGACTTGGAGTGGACGTCAAGCAACCAACAAGGAGGCCACGAGGTAGGGGGCGCGCCCTCCCCCCTCATGGGCCCCTCGTGGCTCCACCGACCTACTTCTTCCTCCTATATATATTCGTATACCCAGAAAACATCCAGGAGCACCGTGAAACCCTATTTCCACCGCCGCAACCTTCTGTGCCCAAGAGATCCCATCTTGGGGCCTTTTCCGGAGCTCTGCCGGAGGGGGAATCAATCACGGAGGGCCTCTACATCAACTCCATGGCCCCTCCGATGATGTGTGAGTAGTTTACCTCAGACCTTTGGGTCCATAGTTATTAGCTAGATGGCTTCTTCTCTCTCTTTGGATCTCAATACAATGTTCTCCTCGATCTTCTTGGAGATCTATTTGATGTAACTCTTTTTGTGGTGTGTTTGTCGAGATCCGATGAATTGTGGGTCTATGATCAAGTTTATCTATGAACAATATTTGATTCTTCTCTGAAATATTTTATGTATGATTGGTTATCTTTGCAAGTCTCTTTGAATTATCAGTTTGGTTTGGCCTACTAGATTGATCTTTCTTGCAATGGGAGAAGTGCTTAGCTTTGGGTTCAGTCTTGCGGTGTCCTTTCGCAGTGACAGCAGGGGCAGCAAGGCACATACTGTATTGTTGCCATTGAGGATAAAAAGATGGGGTTTATATCATATTGCTTGAGTTTATCCCTCTACATCATGTCATCTTGCCTAATGCATTACTCTATTCTTATGAACTTAATACTCTAGATGCATGCTGGATAGCGGTCGATGTGTGGAGTAATAGTAGTAGATGGAGAATCGTTTCGGTCTACTTGTCGCGGACGTGATGCCTATATACATGATCATGCCTAGATATTCTCATAATTATGCACTTTTCTATCAATTGCTCGACAGTAATTTGTTCACCCACCGTAATACTTATGCTATCTTGAGAGAAGCCACTAGTGAAACCTATGGCCCCCGGGTCTATTTTCCATCATACAAGTTTCCAATCTATTTTACTTTCCAATCTATATCATAAAAATACCAAAAATATTTATTTATTATTATTATATCTATATGATCTCACTCTCGTAAGTGACCGTGAATGGATTGACAACCCCTTTATCATGTTGGTTGCGAGGTTCTTATTTGTTTGTGTAGGTATGAGGGACTTGCGTGTAGTCTCCTACTGGATTGATACCTTGATTCTCAAAATCTGAGGGAAATACTTACGCTACTTTGCTGCATCACCCTTTCCTCTTCAAGGGAAAACCAACGCAGTGCTCAAGAGGTAGCAAGAAGGATTTCTGGCGCCATTGCCGGGGAGATCTACGCACAAGTTAAGATATACCAAGTACCCATCACAAACTCTTATCCCTCGCATTACATTATTTGTCATTTGCCTCTCGTTTTCCTCTCCCCCACTTCATCCTTGTCATTTTATTCGCCCTCTTTTTCTGTTCCCCTTCTCTCTTCTGTTTGCCTCTTTTCGCTTGCCTCTTGTGTGCTTGTGTGTTGGATTGTTTGTCACGATGGCTCAAGATAATACTAAATTGTGTGATTTTTCCAATACCAACAATAATGATTTTATTAGCACTTCGATTGCTCCTCTTACCGATGCTGAATCTTGTGAAATTAATGCCGCTTTGCTGAATCTTGTCATTGAAGATCCGTTTTCCGGCCTTCCTAGTGAAGATGCCGCTACCCATCTAAACAACTTTGTTGATTTGTGTGATATGCAAAAGAAAGATGTGGATAATGATATTATTAAATTGAACCTATTCCCGTTTTCACTTTGAGATCGTGCTAAAACTTGGTTTTCGTCTTTGCCTAAAAACAGTATCGATTCATGGAATAAGTGCAAAGATGCTTTTATCTCTAAGTATTTTCCTCCCGCTAAGATCATCTCTCTTAGAAACGATATTATGAATTTTAAGCAACTTGATCATGAACATGTTGCACAAGCTTGGGAGAGGATGTAATTGCCCCCACACATGGTTTGAATCTTTGGATGATTATACAAAAAAATTATGTCAGATTGAATTTTGCTTCTAGAAATCTTTTAGATTCGGCCGCGGGAGGCACTTTTATGGAAATCACTTTAGGATAAGCTACTAAATCCTAGATAGTATTATGGTTAACTATTCTCAATGGCGCACTGAAAGATCCACTAGTAAAAAGGTGCATGCTATAGAAGAAATTAATGTTTTGAGTGGAAAGATAGATGAACTTATGAAATTGTTTACTAATAAGAGTGTTTCTTCTAATCCTAATGATATGCCTTTGTCTACTTTGATTGAGAATAATAATGAATCTATGGATTTGAATTTTGTTGGTAGGAACAATTTTGGTAATAACGCGTATAGAGGTAATTTTAATCCTAGGCCGTTTCCTAGTAATTCCTCTAATAATTATGGTAATTCCTACAACAATTCTTATGGAAGTTATAATAAGATGCCCTCTGATTTTGACTCTAATATTAAAGAATTTATTAGTTCACAAAAGAGTTTCAATACCTTGATTGAAGAAAAATTGTCTAAGATTGATGAGTTGGCTAGGAACATGGATAGAATTTCTCTTGATGTTGATACTTTGAACTTAGATCTATTCCACATAAGCATGATATCAATGAGTCTCTCAAAGCTATGAGAATTTCCAATGATGAGTGCAAGGAAAGAAATGCTAGGATGCGTGCTAAAAAAGATTGCTTTGTGAAAGCGTGTTCCTCTAGTTTTGATGACAATAAGGATGAAGATCTAAAAGTGATTGATGTGTCCCCTATTAAGTCTTTCTTTTGCAATATGAATCTTGATAAAGATGGGATTGGAGATGATTCAACTTTAGTTAAAAGGCGTCCCAATGATTCGGAGTTTTTTGATCTTGATGCAAAAATTAATAAAAGTGGGATTGGTGAGGTCAAAACTTTACATAGCAATGAACCCACCATTCTGGATTTCAAGGAATTTAATTATGATAATTGTTCTTTAATAGATTGTATTTTCTTGTTGCAGTCCGTGTTAAATTCTTCGCTTGCTTATAGTTAAAATAAAGCTTTTACTAAACATATCGTTGATGCTTTAATGCAATCTTATGAAGAAAAGCTTGAATTGGAAGTTTCTATGCCTAGAAAACTTCATGATGAGTGGGAACCTACTATTAAAATTAATATTAAAGATCATGAATCTTATGCTTTATGTGATTTGGGTGCTAGCGTTTCCACGATTCCAAAAACTTTGTGTGATGTGTTAGGTTTCCGTCAATTTGATGATTGTTCTTTAAATTTACACCTTGCGGATTCCACTATTAAGAACCTATGGGAAGGATTAATGATGTTCTTATTGTTGCAAATAGGAATTATGTGCCCGTACATTTCATTGTTCTTGATATTGATTGCAATCCTACATGTCCTATTATTCTTGGTAGGCCTTTCCTTAGAACGATTGGTGCAATTATTGATATGAAGGAAGGGAATATTAGATTCAAATTTCCGTTAAGGAAAGGCATGGAACACTTTCCTAGAAACAAAATTAAATTACCTTATGAATCTATTATGAGATCCACTTATGGATTGCATACCAAAGATGATAATACCTAGATCTATTCTTGCTTTTATGCCTAGCTAGGGGCGTTAAACGATAGCGCTTGTTGGGAGGCAACCCAATTTTATTTTGGTTCCTTGCTTTTTGGTTCTGTTTAGTAATAAATAATTCATCTAGACTCTGTTTAGATGTGGTTTTATGCTTTTAATTAGTGTTTGTGCCAAGTAGAACCTTTGGGAAGACTTGGGGAAAGTCTTTGCGATCTTGCTGTAAAAATCACAAACTTTAGCGCTCACGAGATTTGCTGCCATTTTTTACTGGAGAGTGTGATTAAGTTGATTATTTTTGCAGATGATTAATAGATAAATTCCTCACGTCAAGCAATTTATTTTACAATTTTTGGGGTTACAGGAGTATTCAAAACCTACAGATTACTACATATTGTTCTGTTTTTGACAGATTCTGTTTTTCGTGTGTTGTTTGCTTATTTTGATGAATCTATGGCTAGTATCGGAGGTTATGAACCACAGAGAAGTTGGAATACAGTAGGTTTAACACCAATATAAATAAAAAAATGAGTTCATTACAGTACCTTAAGTGGTGGTTTGTTTTTTCTTTTACTAACGGAGCTCATGAGATTTTCTGTTTAAGTTTTGTGTTGTGAAGTTTTCAAGTTTTAGGTAAAGATTTGATGGATTATGGAACAAGGAGTGGCAAGAGCCTAAGCTTCGGGATTCACATGGAACCCCAAGGTAAAATTCAAGGACAACCAAAAGCCTAAGCTTGGGGATGCCCCGGAAGGCATCCCCTCTTTCCTCTTCTTCTATCGGTAACTTTACTTGAGGCTGTATTTTTATTCACCACATGATATGTGTTTTTCTTGGAGCGTCTTGTATGATTTGAGTCTTTGCTTTTTAGTTTACCACAATCATCCATGCTGTACACACATTTTGGGAGAGACGCACATGAATTGGAATTTATTAGAATACTATATGTGCTTCACTTATATCTTTTGAGTTAGGTAATTTTGCTCTAGTGCTTCACTTATATCTTTTAGAGCATGGTGGTGGTTTTATTTTATAGAAATTATTTGTCTCACATGCTTCACTTATATTATTTTGAGAGTCCTTTAGAACAGCATGGTAATTTTCTTTGGTTATGAAAATAGTCCTATCATAGAAAGTGCATTGAATACTATGAGAAGTTTGATACTTGATAATTGTTTTGAGATATAAATGTGGTGATATTAGAGTATGATAGTTGAGTAATTGTGAATTTGAGAAATACTTGTGTTGAAGATTGCAAGTCCGGTAGCATGCACATATGGTAACTGTTGTGTATTTGAAACATGATGTGTTCTTAGATTGTCTTCCTTATGAGTGGCGGTCGGGGACGAGCGATAGTCTTTTCCTACGAATCTATCCCCCTAGGAGCATGCGCGTAGTGCTCGGTTTTTGATGACTTGTACATTTTTGCAATAAGTATGTGAGTTCTTTATGACTAATGTTGAGTCCATGGATTATACGCACTCTCACCCTTCCATCATTGCTAGCCTCTTCGGTACCATGCATTGCACTTTCTCACCTTGAGAGTTGGTGCAAACTTCGCCGGTGCATCAAAACCCTGTGATATGATATGCTCTATCACACATAAACCTCCTTATATATTCCTCAAAACAGCCACCATACCTACCTATCATGGCATTTCCATAGCCATTCCGAGATATGTTGCCATGCAACATTCCACGGTTTCATTTATGACACGCTTCATCATTGTCATATTGCTTTGCATGATCATGTAGTTGACATCGTATTTGTGGCAAAGCCACCATGCATAATTTTTCATACATGTCACTCTTGATTCATTGCCCTTCCCGGTACACCGCCGTAGGCATTCATATAGAGTCATATTTTGTTCTAGTATCAAGTGGTAAATAAATAGAAGTGCGATGATCATCATTAATAGAGTATTGTACCAAATAAAAAGAGATAAAGGCCAAATAAAAAAGGCCCAAAAAAGAAAAAAAAGGAAAAGAAATAAAAAAGGAAATGCTACTATCCTTTTTTCCACACTTGTGCTTCAAAGTAGCACCATGATCTTTATGATAGAGAGTCTCTTGTCTTGTCACTTTCATATACTAGTGGGAATTTTTGATTGTAGAACTTGGCTTGTATATTCCAACAATGGGCTTCCTCAAATGCCCGAGGTCTTCGTGAGCAAGCAAGTTGGATGCACACCCACTTAGTTTGTTTTGTTGAGCTTTCATACATTTATAGCTCTAGTGCATCCGTTGCATGGCAATCCCTACTCCTTGCATTGACATCAATTGATGGGCATCTCCCTAGCCCGTTGATTAGCCTCGTCGATGTGAGATTTTCTCCTTTTCTGTCTTCTCCACATAACCCCCTATCATTATTCTATTCCACCCATAGTGCTATATCCATGGCTCACGCTCATGTATTGCATGAAAGTTGAAAAAAGTTTGAGATTACTAAAGTATGAAACAATTGCTTGGCTTGTCATCGGGATGGTGCAAGATGAGAGCATTCTTGTGTGACGAAAATGAAGCATGACCAAGCTATATGATTTTGTAGGGATGAACTTTCTATTGCCATGTAATTTTGAGAAGACATGATTGCTTAGTTAGTATGCTTGAAGTATTATTATTTTTATGTCAATATTAAACCTTTGTCTTGAATCTTTCGGATCTAAATAGTCATGCCACAATAAAGAATATTACATTGAGAATTATGCTAGGTAGCATTCCACATCAAACATTCTGTTTTTTTTCATTTACCTACTCGAGGACGAGCAGGAATTAAGCTTGGGGATGCTTGATACGTCTCCAATGTATCTATAATTTTTCATTGTTCCATGCTATTATATTATCTGTTTTGGATGTTAATGGGCTTATTCATACACTTTTATATTATTTTTGGGACTAACCTACTAACCCAAGGCCCAGTGCAAATTGCTGTTTTTTTGCCTATTTCAGTGTTTCGCAGAAAAGGAATATCAAACGGAATCCAAATGGAATAAAACCTTCGGGAGAGTTATTTTTGGAACAAACATGATCCAGGGGACTTGGAGTGGACGTCAAGCAACCAACAAGGAGGCCACGAGGCAGGGGGCGCGCCCTCCCCCCTGGGCACGCCCTCCCCCCTCGTGGGCCCCTCGTGGCTCCACCGACCTACTTCTTCCTCCTATATAGATTCATATACCCCAAAAACATCCAGGAGCACCACGAAACCCTATTTCCACCCCCGCAATATTCTGTACCCAAGAGATCCCATCTTGGGGCCTTTTCCGGAGCTCCGCCGGAGGGGCAATCAATCATGGAGGGCCTCTACATCAACTCCATGGCCCCTCCGATGATGTGTGAGTAGTTTACCTCAGACCTTCGGGTCCATAGTTATTAGCTAGATGGCTTCTTCTCTCTCTTGGGATCTCAATACAATGTTCTCCTCGATCTTCTTGGAGATCTATTTGATGTAACTCTTTTTGCGGTGTGTTTGTCGAGATCCGATGAATTGTGGGTTTATGATCAAGTTTATCTATGAACAATATTTGATTCTTCTCTAAAATCTTTTATGTATGATTGGTTATCTTTGCAAGTCTCTTCGAATTACTAGTTTGGTTTGGCCTACTAGATTGATCTTTCTTGCAATGGGAGAAGTGCTTAGCTTTGGGTTCAATCTTGCGGTGTCCTTTCCCAGTGACAGTAGGGGCAGCAAGGCACGTATTGTATTGTTGCCATAGAGGATAAAAAGATGGTGTTTATACCATATTGCTTGAGTTTATCCCTCTACATCATGTCATCTTGCCTAATGCATTACTCTGTTCTTATGAACTTAATACTCTAGATGCATGCTGGATAGCGGTCGATGTGTGGAGTAATAGTAGTAGATGCAGAATCATTTTGGTCTACTTGTCGCGGACGTGATGCATATATACATGATCATGCCTAGATATTCTCATAATTATGCACTTTTTCTATCTATTGCTGGACATTAATTTGTTCACCCACCGTAATACTGATGCTATCTTGAGAGAAGCCACTAGTGAAACCTATGGCCCCCGGGTCTATTTTCCATCATATAAGTTTCTAATCTATTTACTTTGCAATCTTTATTTTACAATCTATATCATAAAATTACCAAAAATATTTATCTTAATATTATTATCTCTATCAGATCTCACTCTCGTAAGTGACTGTGAAGGGATTGACAACCCCTTTATTGCGTTGGTTGCGGGGTTCTTATTTGTTTGTGTAGGTACGAGGGACTTGCGTGTAGTCTCCTACTGGATTGATACCTTGGTTCTCAAAAACTTAGGGAAATACTTACACTACTTTGCTGCATCACCCTTTCCTCTTCAATGGAAAACCAACGCAGTGCTCAAGACGTAGCAATGATGACTGTGGATTAAATTTTGTGGCGACTGGCTCTATCGTGTAGACGTCCCTGAGCGAGCGCTTACGCTCCCTCTTGGGGATGTGGGTAGTGTATATCATGTTCACCATTTTGACCTGAGGGAGAAACTTCTTTTGTCCCCGTGTGTTCGGTGGCTGGGGCTCCTCGTCGTCGTCCTCGCTTTGTGACCCCTTCTCCTTGCTTTCGGCATTTCACTCGCTGGCCTGTTTAAAAACCCAACAATCTCTGTTGGTATGATTGGGTGGTTTGTCCGGGGTGCCATGAATCTCGCACAGATGATCTAGTACGCAGTCCAAGCTGGATGAGCCCGAATTGTTCTTTTTGAATGGCTTTTTCCACTGATTGGACTTAGAGCCACTGAATCCGGCATTAACCTCTGTATCATCGGTGTTGTCATTGTTGTTTCGACGCTTGTGTCTGTTGCGTCGAGACTTGTCATTGCTATTTCTTGCTTTAGGGGTGCCGACGTCGCTTGCATTGTTTTTTCTACGGGCCAGCCAACTATCCTCACACGCACAAAAGCGGGTCATGAGTGCCGTGAGGGCTGCCATGGACTTCGTCTTTTCTTGGCCGAGGTGGCGGGTGAGCCATTCGTCGTGAATGTTGTGTTTGAAGGCCTCTAGGGCTTCGGCATCCGGATAGTCGGCGATCTGGTTCTTTTTAGTTAGGAACCTAGTCCAGAATTTCCTGGATGACTCTCCGGGTTGTTGAACTATATGGCTTAAGTCATCAGCATCCGGGGGTTGAACATATGTACCTTGGAAGTTGTCAAGGAAGGCTTCTTCCAAGTCCTCCCAGCTGCCGATGGAATTTTCGGGCAGGCTGTTCAGCCAGTGCCCGGCTGGTCCTTTGAGTTTTAGGGGGAGGTATTTAATGGCATGAAGGTCATCGCCGCGGGCCATATGAATATGGAGAATGAAGTCTTCGATCCATACCGCGGGATCGGTGGTTCCATCGTATGATTCAACATTCACGGGTTTGAACCCTTCTGGGAATTCATGTTCCATGACTTCGTTAGTGAAGCAAAGAGGGTGTATGGCGCCTCTATGTCGGGCCGCATCGCGACGTAGCTCCGATGGAGTCCGTCTGCGGCTTTCGGCCCGCGCATGACTAGGTTTGTCACGTCCGAATAGATAGCCGCCGTCACGTGTTGAGGCACGTCCTTGCGATCCGTAGATCAATCTGGTATGTCCTGCTCTATTGTTCAGGTCCTGCCGAAGGTCATATGTATGACCGTGAGCTGTTTTACCTCTGCATTTGCGATGAGGCGGAGCGGGCTGGTGTTCGGCTTGAGTTGTCGTTTTATCCCGACCACGTGGTGGTCGGTCGGCCGCATTGCGCGATGGTGGTATGTGATCCGGCACCTCGTCGTCGAACTGAGGTAGAAATTTGCGCTTCAGGTAGCTTTTGGCTGGGCACTTGGGGTCGTATTCTTCGGCTGCTAGGACATCGGTACATTTATTGTTGAGCAGATCCTGGTCAGCTTGAAGCTTCTGCTGCTTCTTTTTTAGGCTCCTTGCAGTGTCTATTAGCTAGCGCTTGAAGCGCTCCTGCTCAAGAGGTTGCTCGGACACGATGAAATCCTCAGTGCCGAGGCTTGCCTCATCCTTAGAGAGCGGAAGATAATTACTGTCCTCTGAGTCTTCGTGTGTGGCCTGTTTACCAGGGCTAACTTTCCCATCTTCCCGTTTATCCTGTTCGGCAGTTGCATCAACAGGGTCTTCGTTGTCTTCAGCACCTTTCGGAGTGTTATCTTCTCATGTGTCAGTGTTGCTATCTTTGTTGCGGCGTGACTTAGAGCGGCGCCACTGACGCTGGCGTTTTGATTGTATCTCGGGAGGTTTATCCTCAACTGGATCTTCCTTGTCATTGCTGCTATTCTCTTTTGGTGCATCCACCATGTATACATCATACGAGGAAGTGGCCGTCCAGCGTCCGGTAAATGGCGGGTTTTAAGCCTCTTCTTCTCCAGCATCGTCGTCCATACCGTTGATGTCGTCGGAGCCATAATCGAGCATGTCAGTTAAGTCTTCGACAGTGGCTACGAAGTGGGCGGTGGGTGGGAAGCGAAATTCTCCGTCATCAGCCTCCGGTTAGAACCGGATACGATTCGGCTGTGAGTCCCCCGCTAAGGATAGTGCTCTTAACGAGTTTAACACGTCGCCCAAGGGCGAGTGTCGGAAGATGTCCGCGGAGCTGAATTCGATGATCGATGACCGATCAAGCTTGACGTACGCGGACGCACAAGGTTCGGAACCTGTAGCCGGAGACGAATCCATGGTTCCGGTGACATAGATGTCACTTGATATTAAGTCTGTGTGCGGCTCCAACGCCGTTGAGTCTGCGGCTTCCGCGACGGGGTTAAGCTTCCCGTCTTCGGATGGCGCGATCTGCTCCGAATCTAGGGCCAGAGCAGCTACAGGTACTATCTCCTGCGTGTGGACCGATGACAGATTTATGTCATGTTCATCGTGGTGACAGGGGCGGCTGCCGTGGTCTCGAGTCCATCGAACATCAAGTCTCCACGGATATCCGCGGCGTAGTTCAAGCTTCCAAATCTGACCTGATGGCCGGGGTCATCGCTTTCGATCTGCTCCAGATGGCCAAGCGAGTTGGCCCGCAGTACGAAGCCGCCGAATACAAATATCTGTTCGGGGAGGAAGACTTCCCCTTGGACAGCGTCGTTGAGGATGGTAGAAGGAGCCATCAATCCTCTTGACGACGGCATAGTGGAACTCTCAATGAAAGCACCAATGTCAGTGTCAAAACCGGCGGATCTTGGGTAGGGGGTCCCGAACTATGCGTCTAAGGTCGATGGTAACAGGAGACGGGGGACACGATGTTTACCCAGGTTCGGGCCTTCTCTATGGAGGTAATATCCTACTTCCTGCTTGATTGATCTTGATGAATATGAGTATTACAAGAGTTGATCTACCACAAGATCGTAATGGCTAAACCCTAAAAGTCTAGCATGTCTGACTATGATTATGAGGATATATCTACAGACCTAGCCCTCCAGTTTATATAGACACAGGAGGGATCTAGGGTTACATAAGGTTGGTTACAGAGAAAGGAATCTTCATATTTGGCCGCCAAGCTTGCCTTCCACGCCAAGGAGAGTCCCATCCAGACACGGGTAGAGTCTTCGGCCTTTGTATCTTCACAGCCCATCAATCCGACCCATGTCTAAAAGGTCGGACACCCGAGGACCCCTTAGTCCAGGACTCCCTTAGATGTTGATCCAACAGTCGTGCTCCTTCTTCAACCTCTGTTCTTGCTCCTGTCTCCCATGAGTAGCAGTGCTGCCGCGCACCCAAACCAGTCAAATTTCCCACTCCTCTCCATCTGCAACTCCACCGCCGTGTCTTCCCCACCTCTGGGTCGTTCCAGTCTGGGGCCTCATCATCGTCCACTGGCCTTGGTGCGCTCAGCACGATGTGATCAACGTGGTCAACAAATGAGAATCATCAGAAGATGACTATACATGAGAAGCTGACAGTGGGGACGCACCACGCCCATGGACGCATGCATGCAACTGCATCCTTTTTACCCTAAAAATAATGTTTTCTCCCCTTGACTGCTAGGACCCACCAGCTACATCTTCGCACGCAAGGAAGTGCGTCCTTATTACAGGAAAAAAATACCCCCCCTGATAGCTGGGACCCAGTAGCTATATCTTCACACGCAAGGAAGTGTGTCCTTATCCTCCCTGACAGCTGGGACCCACCCGGTCGAACCGTACGTACCGTTGTCTATCTTGTCGGAACATGTACGTACATACTGGTCGATCGGTCGCTCTACAACGATGAACCGTGGCTGAGTAAGTAGCAGCACATGTCATAGTAGAGCCCCCCCCCCCCCACGTAGCAGTTCAGGTTGTCTCGTCTAAACCTTGTACATGTACATACAGCCACATGCCAAAAAATACGACCACGTACGTACATATGGGCGGGGTCTCGATGAAGGAAATATGACCTAGAGGCAATAATAAAGTTGTTATTTATATTTCCTTATATCATGATAAATGTTTATTATTCATGCTAGAATTGTATTAACTGGAAACTTAGTACATGTGTGAATACATAGACAAACAGATTGTCCCTAGTATGCCTCTAATTGACTAGCTCATTAATCAAAGATGGTTAAGTTTCCTAGCCATGGACATGTGTTGTCATTTGATGAACGTGATCACATCATTAGAGAATGATGTGATGGACAAGACCCTTCCGTTAGCTTAGCATAATGATCGTTCAATTTTATTGCTACTGCTTTCTTCAAAACTTATACATGTTCCTCTGACTATGAGATTATGCAACTCCCAAATACCATAGGAACACCTTGTGTGCTATCAAACGTCACAATGTAACTGAGTGATTATAAAGATGCTCTACAGGTGTCTCCGATGGTGTTTGTTTAGTTGGCATAGATCGAGATTAGGATTTGTCACTCTGTGTATCGGAGAGGTATCTCTGGGCCCTCTCGGTAATGCACATCACTATAAGCCTTGCAAGCAATGTGACTAATGAGTTAGTTACGGGATGTTGCATTACGGAATGAGTAAAGAGACTTGCCGGTAATGAGATTGAACTAGGTATTGAGATACCGACGATCGAATCTCGTGCAAGTAACATACCGATGACAAGGGGAACAACTTATGTTGTTATGCGGTTTGACCGATAAAGATCTTTGTAGAATATGTAGGACCCAATATGAACATCCAGGTTCCGCTATAGGTTGTTGACCGGAGACGTGTCTCGGTCATGTCTACATAGTTCTCGAACCCGTAGGGTCCGCACGCTTAACGTTCGGTGACCCATTAAGGCCCAATACGAATTCCCGTAACTCCCCGGTACTCCGAAAAATACCTGAATCACTCAGAACCTTTCTGATGTCTGAATATAGTCGTCCAATATATCGATCTTTATGTCTCGACCATTTCGAGACTCCTCGTCATTTCCTTGATCACATCCGGGACTCCAAACTACCTTCGGTACATCAAATCACATAAACTCATAATACCAATCATCACCGAACGTTAAGCGTGCGGACCCTACAGGTTCGAGAACTATGAAGACATGACCGAGACACGTCTTCAGTCAATAATCAATAGCGGAACCTGGATGTTCATATTGGCTCCTACATATTCTATGAAGATCTATACCGGTCAAACCGCATAACAACATACGTTGTTCCCTTTGTCATCGGTATGTTATTTGCCCGAGATTTGATCGTCGGTATCTCAATACCTAGTTCAATCTCGTTACCGAAAAGTCTCTTTACTCGTTCCGTAATGCACTATCCTGCAACTAACTCATTAGTTGCATTGCTTGCAAGGCTTATAGTGATGTGCATTACCGAGAGGGCCCAAAGATACCTCTCCGACAATCGGAGTGACAAATCCTAATCTCGATCTATGCCAACTCAACAAGTACCATCGGAGACACCTGTAGAGCACCTTTATAATCACCCAGTTACATTGTGATGTTTGGTAGCACACAAAGTGTTCCTCCGGTAATCGGGAGTTGCATAATCTCATAGTCATAGGAACATGTATAAGTCACGAAGAAAGTAATATCAGTAAACTAAAACGAACAAGTGCTAAGCTAACGGAATGGGTCAAGTCAATCACATCATTCTCCTAATGATGTGATCCTGTTTATCAAATGACAACTCTTGTCTATGGTTAGGAAACATAGCCATCTTTGATCAATGAGCTAGTCAAGTAGAGGCATACTAGTGACACTCTGTTTGTCTATGTATTCACACATGTATTATGTTTCCGGTTAATACAATTCTAGCATGAATAATAAACATTTATCATGATATAAGGAAATAAATAATAACTTTATTATTGCCTCTAGGGCATATTTCCTTTAGATCTTGCGTGTGCATAGGAATTTTTTTGAAATAACTGCGTTCACCAATAGTGGTATCAGTGCCAGGTCTATGCGTAGATGTTATATGCACGAGTAGAATACAAAGGAGTTGTGGGCATGGGTACATACATATTGCTTTCCCTCAGTAGTTGATTCTTGATTCGGAGGTATTGTTGGATGAAGCGGCTCAGACCGACATTACACGTACGCTTACGCGAGACTGGTTCTACCGACGTGCTTCGCACACAGGTGGCTAGTGGGTGTATTTTTCTCCAACTTTAGTTGAATCGGATTCAATGAACATGGTTCTTTCTGAAGATCAAAAAGCAATCACTATACCGCGTTGTGGTTTTTTGATGTGTAGGTAAGAACGGTTCTTGCTCAGCCCGTAGCAGCCACGTAAAACTTGCAACAACAAAGTAGAGGACGTCTAACTTGTTTTTGCAGGGCATGTTGTGATGTGATATGGTCAAGACGTGATGAGATATAAATTGTTGTATCAGATGTTGGTGTTTTGTTAAAGTTATCGGCAACTGGCAAGAGCCTTATGGTTGTCTCTTTATTGCATAATATGCAAGCGCCATATAATTGCTTTACTTTATCGCCATGCGATAGCAATAGTTGCAAAAGCAATAGTTGGTGAGACGACCATGTGATGACACGTTGATCGAGATCAAGATGATGGAGATCATGGTGTCATTCTGGTGACGATAGAGATCATGACGGTGTTTTGGAGATGGAGATCAAAGGCACAAGATGATGATGGCCATATCATGTCACATATTTTGATTGCATGTGATGTTTATCCTTTATGTATCTTATTTTTCTTAGTTCGGCGGTAGCATTATAAAATGATATCTCACTAAATTTCAAGGTATAAGTGTTCTCCCTGAGTATGCACCGTTGTGATAGTTCGTCGTGCCGAGACACCACGTGATGATCAGGTGTGATAAGCTCTACGTTCACATACAACCGGTGCAAGCCAGTTTTGCACATGCAAAATACTCGGGTTAAACTTGACGAGCCTATCATATGCAGATATGGCCTCAGAACACTGGAGGCCGAAAGGTCGAGCGTGAATCATATAGTACATATGATCAACATAGTGATGTTCACCATTGAAAACTACTCCATCTCACGTGATGATCGGACATGGTTTAGTTGATTTGGATCACGTGATCATTTAGATGACTAGAGGGATGTCTATCTAAGTGGGAGTTCTTAAGTAATATGATTAATTGAAATTTAATTTATCATGAACGTAGTCCTGATAGTATTTGCATAACTATGTTATAGATCAATAGCTCGCGATGTAGCTCCCCGTTTATTTTTGATATGTTCCTAGAGAAAAACTATGTTGAAAGATGATAGTAGCAATGATGCGGACTAGGTCCGTGATCTAAGGATTATCCTCATTGCTGCACAGAAGAATTGTGTCCTTGGTGCACCGCTAGGTGACGGACCTATTGCAGGAGCAGATACAGACATTATGAACGTTTGATAAAGCTCGGTATGATGACTACTTGATAGTTTAGTGCACCATACTTTACAGCTTAGAACTGGGACTTCAAAAACGCTTTGAACGCCACAGAGCATATAAGATGTTCTAAGAGTTGAAATTGGTATTTCATACTCATGCCCGTGTCGAGAGGTAGAAGACCTCTGACAGTACTTTGCCTACAAGATGGAGGAGAATAGCTCAACTAGTGAGCATGTGCTCAGATTGGTCGGGTACTACAATTGCTTGAATCAAGTGGGAGTTAATCTTCCAGATAAGATAGTAACTGACAAAGTTCTCTAGTCACTATCACCAAGTTACTAGAACTCAGTGATGAACTATAATATGCAAGGGATGACGAAAGTAGTTCCCAAGCTCTTCGTGATGCTGAAATCGGCGAAGGTAGAAATCAAGAAATAGCATCAAGTGTTGATGGTTAACAAGACCACTAGTTTCAAGAAAAAGGGCAAAGGGAAAGAAAGAGGAACTTCAAAGAGGAATAGCAAGCAAGTTGATGCTCCCATGAAGAAGCTCAAAACTAGACCCAAGCCTAGAACTGAGTGCTTCTACTACAAAGGAAATGGTCACTGGAAGTGGAACTACCCTAGATACTTGGTAGATAAGAAGGATGGCAAAGTGAAAAAAGTATATATTTGATATACATGTTATTGATGTGTACTTTCCTAGTGTTTATAACAACACCTCAGTATTTGATACTGGTTCAGTTACTAAGAGAAGTAACTCGTAACAAATAAAAGTATGCAGGTTCTATTTTATTGTTCCGAGACATATGATGATAGCATTGAGAATGAGAAATCTTTGCAAAATGCACGTATTATTAAGGAGTTCTGGAACGATTACTACGCTAAGCTGTTGGATATTGACAAAACGAAAAAGAACGGTTTGTGAAGTCAACTGAAGACAAGCAGATTGCAAAGTTTCGAAACGGGAGTTGCAAAATAAACAGAGACTAGTTAAGGGCGAGGTGATGATGTGAGTTGTAAGTGATTCCAAGGTTGATAAGATCACCATCGCACACTCCCTTTACATTCAGGATTAGTGTTGAACCTAAAATAAATGTTATTTGGTGTTTACGTAGAGCATAATATGATTGGATAATGTTTATTGCAATACAGTTATTCATTTAAGTCAAGGATAATTGTTATTCTATTTACATAAATAAAACCTTCTAAGGTCATACACCCAAGGTGAATGGTTTATTGAATCTCAATCGTAGTAATGCACATATTCATAATATTGAAGCCAAAAGATGCAAAGTTAATAATGATAATGCAACTTATATGTGGCACTACCATTTAGGTTATATTGCTGTAAAGCGCATGAAGAAACTCCATGCTGATGGGCTTTTGGAATCACTTGATTATGAAATCATTTGATGCTTGCGAACCATGCCTCGTGGGAAAGATGACTAAAACTCCATTCTTCGGAACAATGGAGCAAGAAACTGACTTATTGGAAATAATATATACTGATGTATGCAATCCGATGAGTGTTGAGGCTCACGGCGGGTATCGTTATTTTCTGATCTTCACAGATGATTTGAGCAGATATGGGTATATCTACTTGATGAAGCATAAGTCTGAGACATTTGAAAAGTTCAAAGAATTTCAGAGTGAAGTGGAAAATCATCGTAACAAGAAAATAAGTTTCTGCGATCTGATCGTGGAGGAGAATATTTGAGTTACGAGTTTGGTCTTCATTTGAAACAATGCGGAATAGTTTTGCAACTCACGCCACCTGGAACACCACAGCATAATGGTGTGTTCGCACGTCATGACCGTACTTTATTAGATATGGTGCAATCTATGATGTCTCTTACCGATTTATCACTATCGTTTTGGGGTTATGCATTAGAGACAGCTGCATTCACGTTAAATAGGGCACCATCTAAATCCGTTGAGACGACACCATATGAATTGTGGTTTAGCAAGAAACCTAAGCTGTCATTTCTTAAAGTTTGGGGCTATGATGCTTATGTGAAAAAGTTTAAACCTGATAAGCTCGAACCCAAATCGGTGAAATGCGTCTTCATAGGATACCCAAAGGAAACTGTTGGGTACATCATCTATCACAGATCCGAAGGCAAGATATTCGTTGCTAAGAATGGATCCTTTCTAGAGAAGAAGTTCCTCTTGAAAGAAGTGATTGGGAGGAATGTAAAACTTGATGAGGTAATCGTACCTTCTTCAGAATTGGAAAATAGTTCATCACAGAAATCAGTTCTAGTGATTAATACACCAATTAGTGAGGAAGTTAATGATGATGATCATGAAACTTCAGATCAAGTTACTACCGAACCTCGTAGGTCAACCAGAATACGTTCCGCGCCAGAGTGGTACGGTAATCCTATTATGGAGGTCATGTTACTTGACCATGACGAACCTACGGACTATGAGGAAGCGATGATGAGCCCAGATTCAGAGAAATGGCTTGAAGCCATGAAATATAAGATGAGATCCATGTATTAGAACAAAGTATGGACTTTTAATTGACTTGTCCATTGATCGATGAGCCATTAAGAATAAATGGATTTTCAAGAGGAAGACAGACACTGATAGTAGTGTTACTATCTACAAAGCTCGAATTGTCACAAAAGGTTTTCGACAAGTTCAAGATGTTGACTACGATGAGATTTTCTCACTCGTAGCGATGCTTAAGTCTGTCCGAATCATGTTAGCAATTGCCACATTTTATGAAATCTGGCAAATGGATGTCAAAACTGCATTCCTTAATGGATTTATTAAAGAAGAGTTATATATGATGCAACAAGAAGGTTTTGTCAATCCTAAAGGTGCTAACAAAGTGTGCAAGCTCCAGCGATCCATCTATGGATTGGTGCAAGCATCTCAAAGTTGGAATATATACTTTGATAAAGTGATCAAAGCATATTGTTTTATACAAACTTGTGGTGAAGCCTGTATTTACAAGAAAGTGAGTGGGAGCACTACAACATTTCTAATAAGTATATGTGAATGATATATTGTTGATCGGAAATAATGTAGAAATTTCTGGAAAGCATAAAGGAGTGTTCGAAAAGAGTTTTTCAAAGAAAGACCTCGATGAAGCTACTTACATATTGAGCATCAAGATCTATAGAGATATATCAAGACGCTTGATATATTTTCAATGAGTACATACCTTGACAAGATTTTGAAGTAGTTCAAAATGGAAAAGTCAAAGAATGAGTTCTTGCCCGTGTTGTAAGGTGTGAAGTTGAATAAAAACTCAAAACCCGATCACGAAAGAGAATGAAAAGTCATTCCCTATGCCTCAATCATAGGTTCTATAAAGTATGCTATGTTGTGTACCAGACCTATTGTGTACCTCACCATAAGCTTGGCAAGAGGGTAAAATAGTGATCCAGGAGTGGATCACTGGACAGCGGTAAATATCCTTAGTGGAATAAGGAAATGTTTCTCGGTTATGGAGGTGACAAAGAGTTCGTCGTATAGAGTTACGTCGATGCAAGCTTTGACTCCGATCTAGATGACTATAAGTCTCGATCTAGATACATATCGAAAGTGGGAGCAATTAGCTAGAGTAGCTCCATGCAAAACATTGTAGACATAGAAAATTTGCAAAATACATACGACTCTGAATGTGGCAGACCCATTGACTAAATTTCTCTCACAAGCAAAACATGATCACTCTTTGGGTGTTAATCACATAGCGATGTGAACTAGATTATTGACTCTAGTAAACCCTTTGGGTGTTAATCACATGGAGATGTGAACTAATCACATAAAGATGTGAACTATTGGTGCTCAATCACATGACGATGTGAACTAGATTATTGACTCTGGTGCAAGTGGGAGACTGAAGGAAATATGCCCTAGAGGCAATAATAAAGTTGTTATTTATATTTCCTTATATCATGATAAATGTTTATTATTCATGATAGAATTGTATTAACCGGAAACTTAGTACATGTGTGAATACATAGACAAACAGAGTGTCCCTAATATGCCTCTACTTGACTAGCTCGTTAATCAAAGATGGTTAAGTTTCCTAGCCATGGACATGTGTTTTCATTTGATGAACGGGATCACATCATTAGAGAATGATGTGATGGACAGGACCCTTCCGTTAGCTTAGCATAATGATCGTTCAGTTTTATTGCTACTACTTTCTTCAAAACTTATACATGTTCCTCTGACTATGAGATTATGCAACTCCCGAATTTCGGAGGAACACCTTGTGTGCTCCGATGGTGTTTGTTGAGTTGGCATAGATCGAGATTAGAATTTGTCACTCTGTGTATCAGAGAGATATCTCTGGGCCCTCTCGGTAATGCACATCACTATAAGCCTTGCAAGCAATGTGACTAATGAGTTAGTTACAGGATGTTGCATTACGGAACGAGTAAAGAGACTTGCTGGTAACGAGATTGAACTAGGTATTGAGATACCGACGATCGAATCTTGGGAAAGTATCATACCAATGACAAAGGGAACAACGTATGTTGTTATGTGGTTTGACCGATAAAGATCTTCATAGAATATGCAGGAGCCAATATGAACATCCAGGTTCCGCTATTGGTTATTGACCGGAGATGTGTCTCGGTCATGTCTACATAGTTCTCGAACCCGTAGGGTCCGCACGCTTAACGTTCTATGACGATTTGTATTATGAGTTATGTGATTTGATGACCGAAGTTTGTTCGGAGTCCCGATGAGATCGGGGACATGACGAGGAGTCTCGAAATGGTCGAGACGTAAATATCGATATATTGGAAGGCTAAATTCGGACATCGCAAAGGTTCCGAGTGATTCGGGTATTTTTTGGAGTACCGAAGAGTTACAACAATTCGTATTGGGCCTTAATGGGCCATATGAGAAGGGCGAGAAAGGCCTCAAGGGTGGCCACGCCCCTTTCCCATGGACTGGTCCGAATTGGACTAGGGAAAGGGGGCGCCCCCTTCCTTCCTTCCTTCTCCTTCTCCCTTCCCTTTTTCCTATTCCACGTGGGAGGTAGAATCCTACTAGGACTAGGGAGTCCTAGTAGGACTCCACACTTTGGGCGCGCCCTATGAAGGCCGGCCTCCTCCTCCCTCCATCCTTTATATACGTGGCCAGGGGGCACCCCAGAGACACACAAGTTGATCATTGATCCCTTAGCCGTGTGCGGTGCCCCCCTCCACCATAATCCACCTCGGTCATATTGTAGCGGTGCTTAGGCGAAGCCCTGTTCCGATAGCATCATCATCACCGTCATCACGCCGTCGTGCTGACGAAGCTCTCCCTCGACACTCTGCTGGATCGTGAGTTCGTGGGATGTCACCGAGCTGAACGTGTGCAGATCACAGAGTGTCGTACTTTCGGTACTAGGATCGGTCGATTGTGAAACGTACGACTACATCAACCACGTTGTCATAACGCTTCCGCTTACGGTCTACAAGGGTACGTGGACAATACTATTCCCTCTCCTTGCTATGCATCACCATGATCTTGCGTGTGCGTAGGAATTTTTCTGAAATTACTGCGTTCACCAACACTCGAACGCCTACTCGCGCATACGTACGGCCAGGGCTCATGTACATGGCTGGGTTGGAACGGAGAAACTGCGTCCTCGTGTTCATCGGGAGGCAAAGGAATGCGTCGTGTTCATCAGGAGGCAACGGAATACGTCGTGTTCATCGGGAGCCAACCGGCTTGGACAGAACAGCCGATCAAAACGAGGCTTGGCGTACCGCAGAACGGAGGAAATGGCCTTGTCTTCGACCGGCCATGGTCAAAACAGGATCCTGTTCATTGGGAGGGGGCTGGCGTACCGCAAAATGGAGGAAACAGACTTCTCTTGGACCTCATACGGTCAAAACGGGGTCCTGTTGATCGGGAGGGGTGTGGCGTATGGCAAAACGGAGGAAACAAACTTGTGTTGGAGCGCTACGGTCGAAACGGGGGTCCTCTTCATCGGGAGGGTGTGGCGTACCGAAAAACGAGACTCTATGGGATATAGTTCATCTCCACTGTCGACCTCCTCCAGCCTCCATGAGCTACTGTTCATCCACCGTCGACCTCCTCCAGCCTCCACCTGCGACTGTTCATCCACGGGCTCCTGTTCATCCAGCCTCCACCGCTCCTCCACCACTACTGTTCAACTAACCCTCTCCACGGGGTCCTGTTCAACCACCTCTCCATAGGCTACTGTTCATCCAGCCGTCCACCGGCTACTGTTCAACCAGCCCTCCACGGGGTCCTGTTCATCAACCCCCAACCGGCTCAATCAGGGTCCTGTTCATCTAGCGGCAACACCATGGGGTCCTGTTCATCCAACCCCCAACTAGGAACTGTTCATCCAACCCCCCCCCCCAACAACACTCACTGTTCATCAAGGGAAGGAGGCAGCAGGGTTCGATCGGCTTCAGTTAGCAGCAGTAGTGAAGGAATCACTCGGGTTCAGTTAACAGCAAGGGATCGATCGCTCGGGTTCAATAACGTAGCTAGTGCAATCGTTCGGGTTCAGTTAGAGCGCAACACCTAGCACACACGCACGTACGTGTAGGAGAGAAATGCACAAACCTTCGTGCATCGCTCGGTCCCGACCACCCAGCGTAACCGGGAACACCCTGATATTTTCCTCGCCCTCGCTTCTACCATGGTTTTTTCCGTCATGGACGGCCCAAAGAATGTCATGCAGCTGCGTCTCCAGCCCGCCCAGGACGAAAAGCCCATTTTTCTGTCATGATTTTTTGTCATAGAAGTAGGAGCCCACCACATCTATGATGATACCGGGTTTTGTCACAATTATCATCATAGAAGTGTCATAAGCATGACAAAAAAAATTCGTTTGGCCCAAAATGTCACGGATATGTCTTTTTGTTGTAGTGAAGATACCAAATCATGTATATAAGAATTCAGAGAAGAATCAGATAATATTCATAGATAAGCTGATCATAAATCCATAATTCATCAGATCTCGGCAAACACACCGCAAAAAGAATATTACATCTGATAGATCTCCAAGAACATCAAGGAGAACATGGTATTGAGAATCAAAGAGAGAGATAAGAAGCCATCTAGCTACTAGCTATGGACCCGTAGGTTTGAGGTAAACTATTCACGCTTCATCAGAAGGGCAATGGAGTTGATGTAGAAGCCCTCCATGATCGAATTTCCCTCCGGCAAGGTGCCAGAAAAGGTCCCTAGATGGGATCTCACGGGTATAGAAGGTTGCGGTGGTGGAAAAGTGTTTTTGTGGATGCCTCTGGAGGTTTGGGAATAGATGTGAATATATAGGACGAAGAATTAGGTCAGGGGGTGTTGGAGTAGGACACAAGGCAGGGGCGCACCCCTGTGGCTTGTCGTCTACTCCAAGGTCTTTTGACTCGGAGTCCAAGTCCAACATGTGTCTTCTGGTCCAAGAAAAATCATCACGAAGGTTTCATTCTGTTTGGACTCCATTTGGTATTCCTTTTCTGCGAAACTGAAAAACAAGGAAAAGCAGAAACTGGCACTGGGCTCTGGGTTAATAGGGTAGTCTAATGCATATAAAACATCCAAAACAAATAATATAATAGCATGGAACAATCAAAAATTATAGATACGTTGGAGACGTATCAGACCTAGTCATCCGGGGCCCACCAGGACATCCGGCCCTGCCCGGATATCCGGCTCGACCACATCAAGGAGCAACAGAAGTTCAGCAAAGACAAGCCGGACATCCGGTCAGAGGCCCGGACATCCGGCTCGTCCTAAGCTGTCGGACATCCGCCCCAAGCCTGGACATACGGCACCTGCCTGTGCGCAGAGATGGGGCCAAAGGCACATGTACCCCTCTCCTTTCACCACACTTGTACTAGCACTACAAATAGACTACCCCCTTCTCCTTCTAGGGTTAACAAAGGTTAGAGCTCATTTGAGATTGAGCTTTACTCATCCACTTACCACTCCATTGGAGTTCAAGACCTCCATGTGAGATGATGCCCAAGTGGATTTAAGACCCCTTCATGGGAAGATCCCTCTAGGATTCAAGACCTCTCTATAGGATCGAAAGTATGTCTAGAGGGGGGGGTGATTAGACTACTTGACCAAATAAAAACTTAACCTTTTCCCAATTTAAGTTCTTGGCAGATTTTAGCTATTTTAGAACAAGTCAAGTAATCATCACACAATTCAAGCAAGCATGCAAAGAGTATATTGGCAGAGGAAAGTAAAGCATGCAACTTGCAAGAATATAAAGGGAAGGGTTTGGAGAATTCAAACGCTATTGGAGACACGGATGTTTTTCCCGTGGTTTGGATAGGTGGTGCTATCCTACATCCACGTTGATGGAGACTTCAACCCACGAAGGGTAACGGTTGCGCGAGTCCACACAGGGCTCCACCCAAGGGCAACGGTTGCGCGAGTCCACGGAGGGCTCCACTCACGAAGGGTCCACGAAGAAGCAACCACCCACAAAGGGTCCACGAAGAAGCAACCTTGTCTATCCCACCATGGCCATCGCCCACGAAGGACTTGCCTCACTAGCGGTAGATCTTCACGAAGTAGGCGATCTCCTTGCCCTTACAAACTCCTTGGTTCACTCCACAATCTTGTCGGAGGCTCCCAAGTGACACCTAGCCAATCTAGGAGACACCACTCTCCAAGAAGTAACAAATGGTGTGTAGGTAATGAACTCCTTGCTCTTGTGCTTCAAATGATAGTCTCCCCAACACTCAACTCTCTCTCATAGGATTTGGATTTGGTGGAAAGAAGATTTGAGTGGAAAGCAACTTGGGAAGGCTAGAGATCAAGATTCATATGGTAGGAATGGAATGTCTTGATCTCAACACATGAGTAGGTGGTTCTCTCTCAGAACAAATGAGTTGGAATGATGTGTGTGTTCTGATGGCTCTCTCACTGAATGAGAAAGAGGTGGAGGGGTATATATAGCCTCCACACAAAATCCAACCGTTACACAGTTTTCCAATCTCGGTGGGACCGAATAAATAAACTCGGTCTGACCGAAATAGTAAACCTAGTGACCGTTAGGAATTTCGGTGGGACTGACATGCAACTCGGTAGGACCGATTCGGTTAGGGTTTGGGCATAACGTAATCTCGGTGAGACCGATTACACAAACTCGGTGAGACCGAATTTGGTAATTAGCTAACCAGAGAGTTGGTCAGGCAAACTCGGTGGGACCGGTTTGCTCTTTCGGTGAGACCGAGTGGAACTCGGTGAGACCGAAAAGTTACAAAGGGGAAACACTGAGTTTACATTGCAATCTCGGTGGGACCGATTCGCTCTTTCGGTGGGACCGAAAAGTTACGAAAGGGAAACAGAGAGTTTGCAACCCCATCTCGGTGGGACCGAGAACCTTATCGGTAGAACCGAATTGCTAGGGTTTGGCAGTGGCTAATGACAAGTGAAACTCGGTGGCGCCGGATAGGAAGAATCGGTAGGACCGAGTTTGGCTTAGAGTTTAGGTCATATGTGGATATGGGAAAGTAGTTGAGGGTTTTTGGAGCATATCACTAAGCACATGAAGCAAGAGGCTCATTAAGCAACACCTCATCCCTCCTTAATAGTATTGGCTTTTCCTATGGACTCAATGTGATCTTGGATCACTAAAATATAAAATGAAGAGTCTTGAGCTTTTGAGCTTGAGCCAATCCATTGTCCTTAGCATTTTGAGGGTTCCACTTTCACATCCATGCCATGCCAATCATTGAGCTTTCCCTGAAATAATTATCTTGGAATAGTATTAGCTCAATGAGCTATATGTTGTTATGAATTACCAAAACCACCTAGGGATAGTTGCACTTTCAATCTCCCCCTTTTTGGTAATTGATGACAACATATAGATCAAAGCTTCGACAAAAGATAATAAGCATGAAATATATCGTCGCTTTGAGAAGTATGTGATAAGTAAGAGCTCCCCCTAAATTTGTGCATATTTAAAATTTGCTTTGGACTGCAAATGCACAAAGAGTTAGAGTCATGGGTTACTCTTCCATGTCACATACATCTTGGTGGAGCGCTCAAAATGATAAGATTGAAATACATGCACTCATCACCAAGAATAGTGAATGATCACAAACGATAGATAGAATGGTAATATTTAAGCAAGCATTAAGCAAACATTAAGTGTAGCTTATGATCAAACACATGATCATCGATGTCTCACAAGCATAAGGACGTAGTATCAAGCACTCAAAAGCAGAAAAGGTTCGAAAAACCACCAAATAAAGCAAGAGAGAAAAGCAACACTCTCTCTCTCGAAGCCTATGATCTATACATCTTCTCCCCCTTTGGCAACAAGTTACCAAAAAGTTCCTAGAAAATGCATAGTGCTAAATCGACGCTCAGGCTTGATCTTCAGGTGGTGGTGGAGTCCGGATCACTCCAAGGACGAAGGCTTCTGTAGATGTTGAAGTAGTCGCTGGAGTTGGAGCTGAAGTAGACGCTGGAGCTGAGGCTGTAGCTGGTGCTGAAGTAGTGGCTCTGGTGTCAGCAACTGGCAGTGCAGACGACCTCGGACCTCGTGGCACTCTAGAAAATGCTTGAGTCGTGGTCCTGCCTCTCCTCTCATTCATGTCCTCCTGGAGCTGCTCCACTGCAGACTGTACTTCTGTTACCTTGACATCCAAGTCATAGAACTTCTGTTCCATGATCCTCTCTAGGCTCTGCTGATTTTTAGTGAGGTTTGCCAAACTTTGCTCAATTCTCAGCGTGGATGCAATCAAGTAACTGAGCTGCTCTTGCTTGGTCTTCAAGAAATAGTCAGATGCCTCCTCTTGAGTAGGCATCCTGGCAGCTTTTTCCTTCTTCGCCTTCTCCTTCTTTGCGAATGCTTGTGCAGATGATGGCTCGTTCTCAGTCATCACAACTTCATTGTCCTCGAAATCTGGACGGATGGGCAGGTGTTCCTTATCCAACAAATATACGCCCGTGCCCATCTTGGAGTTGATGAGCTCCTGAATCTGAGGGGCATATCCACAGCTCCTCTTCTGATCTGCAGCTGTCCTTTTGATCGGTTTCCACAATGAGACTCATGACCTTGAATTTCTGAGGCACATCAAACACATGTAGCAAATTGATCGCGTGACCTCTGATCATCTTGTGATCTCCAGACTTGGGCAGAAGGGTGTGCCTAAGGATCCAGTTGATCAGTAGGCAATCCTGAGAGCAGATAATGCACTGAGCCAAACTTGAATGTGTCAAGTGCTTCATTGGGGATCTCCTTGTACATGTTGGACATTGAGTTATGATCCATTTTCTTCTTGGCATAGATATCCAAGTCCTCATCTTGCTCTTCTGGGGCATTGATGATCTGTGCCCACTCAGCCACTGTAGATTGGTACCTTGTACCTTCTGACATCCAAGTAATCCTGCCATCCGGATAAAAGTGTGCTGTGGAGTAGAACTGCATGATGAGTTCCTCGTTCCACTTTGTGAGCTTCTGCCCAACAAAGTCAGCTACTCCACAAGCACTAAAGCTGTCAAATACTCCAGGATAGTGCTCCTCATTCTCCTTGATATATGTCCAGTCAACCCATCGCATATCACAGACAATGGGCTTCTTATCTAGCAGCACCGTCTCATAGAAATCCTGCTGCTCCTTGGTGTGAAACCTGTAATCCACGGCAGTCCTTCTCCTAGAAGCATATGGATCTGCTTCTCTCCATTTCCTGAGCCCTGAGTCTCTCCTGAGCTTCATATCCTCAGCCACAGGATGAGCATCGTTGTGGTCTGGGATCTTGGGCTTGAGCTTCCGAAGGACACTCTCTTCCTCTTCTCTGCAACTGTCTCAGGCACTGGGGCCTTGTTCTTTCTCAGCTGCAGGAATGCTCCGTGTGTTTCTCTTTGGAGCTTCTTAGGCTTTGATGCAGCCTTAGGAGCTTCCTTGGGCTTGGATGCAGCTCCCCCTGACCTTATGGCATCTCCCATAAGTTTGGGTGCCTTGGGCGCTGGTGCAGCTGCCTCTTCTTCCTCCTCCTCTTCTACCATGATGGAGGCTCTCCCAAGCACTTTGGCTACAGTCTTCTTTACCCTCTCTTTCCTTTTCTTGCTCTCAGCAGCAATGGGCTCAATGGGAGCAGGTGCAGGCTTCTCAGTTGAAGCTCTAGCCTTTGACATTGGCTGCCTGCCTGCTGGCCTCTTGACTTTCAGTCCTGGCTTTGAGCCTTGAGCTGGCTCAACTCTCTTGGAAGTGGCCTCTTCCTCTGCCACATAGTCCTCATCTTCAGAATCAGACGTTCTCTTCTTCCTTTGACGTGTGGCAGCCTTAGGCAGATTGCTGGGGGTGCTTCTGCTGCCATCATCAGAAGAACTTGAGGGGCTAGTGCCCTCACTCATCACAACTTGCTGCTCTGAGAGGTTCTGGCTGTCACTTTGATCAGACATGTTGCAAACTGACTGCTGACCCTGTGAATAGATTATAGAAGAGATAGATTGGATGAGCATCACAAAAAGCAGAGATTTTTGCAAAAGATTAATTCAAAAACTTAGTTTTAGTTTTCCACAGAAAGCATCTCGGATCTACCGATTTTCAAACTCGGTGACACCGAAGCAGTTTTGGCACCAGAACTGGTGAACTCGGTAGGACCGAGTCACAGTTCGGTGGCACCGAGACTGCTAGGGTTTCACAGAATTCCAAAATCGGTCGCACCGATAAGTTATTCTCGGTCATACCGAGTTTCACTTGTGCAATGGCAAAAGCCAGATCGGTGGGACCGAGTTTTTCAACTCGGTGGGTCCGAGATGGTTTCGGCGGAAACCTAACCCTAAAATTTTCGAATTAAACCTAATCTACGAGCGTTTTGACTGGATAGAAGTGTTTCAATCGTGGCAAGAATCATGATGATCACAATGTGCTAGGAATCAGATTGAGGAATAGCACAAAGATCAAGTCCATACCCTAGTTTGGCGTGGACTTGCTACGGCAGCAACAGCAGGGCAGAAATCCGTTGACGGCGGCGGAGACCAGCGACTTGAGGCTGCTGGCGGCGAGGAGGACGATCCGGAGACCCAGGAGGCAGAGCGAGCTATGCGCGGGCGAAGAGGTTTCGGAGAAATTTCCAAAATTCTGCCCGTGACTATATATAGCCCGACCCTGTCGGTGTGACCGAGTGGAACAACTCGGTGGCACCAAGATTCATAACTGCGTGCAGTTACTAAAACTCGGTGTGACCGAAATGTTCAAATCGGTTGCACCGAGATCGAAAACCTAGATCAACTTAATGATCTCAGTAGGACCGAAATGGAGTATCGGTCAGACCGAGATTCATAAAGAGGTTTTGGAAGTTTAAGTCTATGACGAATCGGGGACTCCGAGCGCTCCTCACACAGAGTGGTTCGAATCTGACTTGATCAAATTTTGTGATGCAGCATGAATAGAGTTTGAGACGAGAAAAGCATAGATAGCTAGAGGAGGTTCTTAGGCATTCTTGTCCATCCACTTGGCAAAAGAAGATAAAGCCGAACAATCAAAACAACAAGTGGATGTCCTCGAATGAGTAAAATATGCAATCAGCATGCTCACACAATAAGATAGCAAATGAAATATGTGGCAAGGCATGCACAACCAATTCTAGCATCTATCAAGCAATTTGCGATGACTAGGTCATCTATATATGAGTATATTGACTTAGGAGTCAAGTGAGAACACTTGATCGTAGGTCATACTCATCGTTTAAGCTCAAGTGGGGTTACCACTTTTACATAAAGCATTGTTTTGTTCACATCTTTAGAGTTGCTTTAGCTCAAGTCTTAGAGTAAAGCTCCCCCTAGATGTGATATCCCCCCTAAGAGGGATGAACTAACCTTGGGTTTTGTCGATGATGACTTCATGTAGACATTGAAGATGTGGATGCTCAATGTTGATGTAGATCTCTTGGAGCTATCCATTTGAGTGAATTGCACTTTCAATACCTACATGGGTTAGTCCCACAAGGAACAAACAAGGATATCCATAGACATAGAGTGATGCACACAAAAGATGATGTCCATGAAAACTTTTAGGTTACCTTGTCCCTTGTCTTACCAACAAGAGGGTTTGTGACTCCTTGAACTAGTGCAAGATGTGGAAGTTGATTGCACTTGTTCTTGCCAAAATGATAAGAGTGAAGTATGTTGGCGGAGTCACCCTCAAGAACTCTCTAGTTCTTCTTCTTTTGGATCCACATCATCTTGATGGGAATCCTTGGAGTTGTAGTCGTACTTGATGAAGTGGAACTTGAGGTAGTCTTGGGAATCCACTTGACTAAGGTCTTAGGAGCTTCTTCAAATGCATCAATCTCCTCTTGAAGCTTGTACTTGCCTTTTTGCTCGTAGTCTTGTGGTGGAAGATCATCTTGAGCTTGTGTCCCCTTGAAAGAATACTTCTCTTGTTGAGGGACAAACTTTGTCTTGGGGTATTGATCTTCTTCCCATTCAACTCCATTGGCATTGAACTTTCGTTCAAAACCAACACCTTGATTCTTCCGGTGCATTCCTTGCTTGCGCACAATTTCCTCGAATTGCTTACTCCCGGCAAGGCTTTTGTACACTCCTTTCTCTATAATTCCCTTCAATAAGCTATTTTCTTGCTCAAGTGTAACTTGGCTAAGAGAATCATTAGTGGAATCAAGAGAACTACTAGAAGCAACAATATTGGATTTAGCATGATCATTGTTACTACTAGCGGAAGAATCTTTCTTGTTAGACTTGACTTGAGGCATGTAAGTGGATAAGAGTAAACGCTTGGCAATGTAAGAAGAACTTTTCTTGCGGAGATCATCATTGATTGCCTTTAAGAACTCATGCTCTTGCTCAAGATTGAGCTTTTCAAAGCGTAGCTTCTCATGAGCTCTTAAAAGTTCTCGATGATCTTCGAAGATAGTGTCATGAGCTAACTTAAGAGTTTTTAGTTCTTTAGTTAGAGCCTCAATCTTCTCCTTATCATTGTCATTCGTTTTATCTTGATTAGCATGATTAATTGGTCTTTCATCATAGTATTCATCACTAGAGTTGTCACCAAGCAAATCATCACCTAACAAGTCATCTTCATCACTATCGAAATCAACATACTCGGGGTGTGTTACCTTAGGACCTTTGGCCATGAAGCATCTTCCAATTCCTTCATTTGGTGAGTCAAATATGTCGTAGGAGTTGGTTGACACAAGTGCTAGACCGGCAACACCTTCATCTTGAGTATCTTCGGAGTCGGAGTGATAACTTCTCTCGGAGTGGCTGTCGGAGTCGGAGCCGGATACCCATTCACCAACATGAGCTTGATGTCTTCGTCTTGTGTAGCTCCTTGATGATTTTTCCTTCCTTTCCGAATCCTTGCTTCTCCGTGAGTATCTTCGTTCATAACGATCATCTCTACTCCTTCTCTCTCTTGGTGGTGATCCTTTGCTTCTTCTTTTTGGAGAATCTTCTCTTCTCTTGTAGGGAGCCGTACACTCATTGGAATAGTGTCCGGGTCTTCCACAATTGTAACAGTTTCGCTCTCGACTAGAAGATCTTTTGTCATTGTAGGACCTTGACTTGGAGCTTCTATCTTTGCTTCTACTCTTGTAGAACTTGTTGAAGTTCTTCACCATTAAGCTCAATTCTTCATTGAAGTCTTGTTTCTCACTTGATGATGTAGGGGCTTCACATGAGGCTTTATAGGCACCACTTGACTTGTTGTGAAGTTCCTCTTTATCCTTAAGTGACATCTCATGAGCAACAATTCTTCCAATCACTTCCGTTGGCTTGAGATCTTTGTAATTGGGCATCATTTGGATTAATGTGCACACGGTATCATATTTTCCATCCAAGGCTCTTAGGATCTTCTTGATGATGAATTTATCGGTCATCTCTTCACTTCCTAAGCCGGCAATCTCATTTGTGATGAGAGCAAGCCTAGAGTACATTTCAGCGACACCTTCACCATCCTTCATCTTGAACTTGTCAAGTTGGCTTTGAAGCACATCCAACTTGGATTCCTTGACGGAGTCGGTACCTTCGTGCATATCAATCAAAGTGTCCCAAATTTCCTTTGCATTCTCAAGGCGGCTGATTTTGTTGAATTCTTCGGGGCATAATCCGTTGAAGAGAATATCACAAGCTTGAGCATTGTATTGCAACATCTTCAACTCATCCGCGGTAGCTTCACGGTTTGGTTCTCTCCCATCAAAGAAGTCACCTTGCAAACCAACACACACAATAGCCCAAACAGCGGGGTTATGTCCAAGAATATGCATTTTCATTTTATGCTTCCAACTAGCAAAATTAGTACCATCAAAGTAAGGACCTCTACGGTGATAATTTCCCTCGCTAGACGCCATACTCTCCTAGGTTGTGAAACCAAGGCTATGACCACCAAAAGCTATGGAGATCAAGCAAATGGAGACCAAAGCTCTGATACCACTTGTAGGATCGAAAGTATGTCTAGAGGGGGGGTGATTAGACTACTTGACCAAATAAAAACTTAACCTTTTCCCAATTTTAGTTCTTGGCAGATTTTAGCTATTTTAGGACAAGTCAAGCAATCATCACACAATTCAAGCAAGCATGCAAAGAGTTTATGGGCAGCGGAAAGTAAAGCATGCAACTTGCAAGAATATAAAGGGAAGGGTTTGGAGAAT
Organism: Triticum aestivum; assembly: GCF_018294505.1. Lineage (NCBI taxonomy): Eukaryota > Viridiplantae > Streptophyta > Magnoliopsida > Poales > Poaceae > Triticum > Triticum aestivum. Next base: position 330,763,867 of record NC_057803.1, read on the forward strand.
TCAAACGCTATTGGAGACACGGATGTTTTTCCCGTGGTTCGGATAGGTGGTGCTATCCTACATCCACGTTGATGGAGACTTCAACCCACGAAGGGTAACGGTTGCGCGAGTCCACACAGGGCTCCACCCAAGGGCAACGGTTGCGCGAGTCCACGGAGGGCTCCACCCACGAAGGGTCCACGAAGAAGCAACCACCCACAAAGGGTCCACGAAGAAGCAACCTTGTCTATCCCACCATGGCCATCGCCCACGAAGGACTTGCCTCACTAGCGGTAGATCTTCACGAAGTAGGCGATCTCCTTGCCCTTACAAACTCCTTGGTTCAACTCCACAATCTTGTCGGAGGCTCCCAAGTGACACCTAGCCAATCTAGGAGACACCACTCTCCAAGAAGTAACAAATGGTGTGTAGGTAATGAACTCCTTGCTCTTGTGCTTCAAATGATAGTCTCCCCAACACTCAACTCTCTCTCTCATAGGATTTGGATTTGGTGGAAAGAAGATTTGAGTGGAAAGCAACTTGGGAAGGCTAGAGATCAAGATTCATATGGTAGGAATGGAATGTCTTGATCTCAACACATGAGTAGGTGGTTCTCTCTCAGAACAAATGAGTTGGAATGATGTGTGTGTTCTGATGGCTCTCTCACTGAATGAGAAAGAGGTGGAGGGGTATATATAGCCTCCACACAAAATCCAACCGTTACACAGTTTTCCAATCTCGGTGGGACCGAATCAGAAAACTCGGTCTGACCGAAATAGTAAACCTAGTGACCGTTAGGAATTTCGGTGGGACTGACATGCAACTCGGTAGGACCGATTCGGTTAGGGTTTGGGCATAACGTAATCTCGGTGAGACCGATTACACAAACTCGGTGAGACCGAATTTGGTAATTAGCTAACCAGAGAGTTGGTCAGGCAAACTCGGTGGGACCGATTTGCTCTTTCGGTGAGACCGAGTGGAACTCGGTGAGACCGAAAAGTTACAAAGGGGAAACACTGAGTTTACATTGCAATCTCGGTGGGACCGATTCGCTCTTTCGGTGGGACCGAAAAGTTACGAAAGGGAAACAGAGAGTTTGCAACCCCATCTCGGTGGGACCGAGATCCTTATCGGTAGAACCGAATTGCTAGGGTTTGGCAGTGGCTAATGACAAGTGAAACTCGGTGGCGCCGGATAGGAAGAATCGGTAGGACCGAGTTTGGCTTAGAGTTTAGGTCATATGTGGATGTGGGAAAGTAGTTGAGGGTTTTTGGAGCATATCACTAAGCACATGAAGCAAGAGGCTCATTAAGCAACACCTCATCCCTCCTTAATAGTATTGGCTTTTCCTATGGACTCAATGTGATCTTGGATCACTAAAATATAAAATGAAGAGTCTTGAGCTTTTGAGCTTGAGCCAATCCTTGTCCTTAGCATTTTGAGGGTTCCACTTTCACATCCATGCCATGCCAATCATTGAGCTTTCCTGAAATAATTCTTGGAATAGCATTAGCTCAATGAGCTATATGTTGTTATGAATTACCAAAACCACCTAGGGATAGTTGCACTTTCACTCTCTCCTCCAAGGATTGGGATGAAGTAGTTATCCTTTGTATCCTCTAGTGTTGACTTTGGATCCTCATACCTTCTTTATGTGTATGTGGATTTAGCACATGTTGTAACGCCCTAGATGCGGCTATATCTCCCACGTGTCGAAGCACGACTTAGAGGCATAACCGCATTGAAAGCAATGTCGCAAGTTAGGCAATCTTCACAACATCCCATGTAATATGATAATAAAAGGAGAGATAACATAGTTGGCTTACACTCGCCACGTCAATCAAGTACATAAATAACATTACATCATCCAAACACTCATGGCCCGACTACGGTGCCAAAATAAAAGAGAACCCAACATGCGACACCGGTCCCAATTACCCCAACTGGGCACAACTACTGATCATCGGGAAAGGAAACATAGTAACGTTGAGAGTCTTCGTCGAACTCCCACTTGAGCTCATACGCTCACCTGGAGCGGAATCATCAGGCCCTGCATCTGGTATAGTAGTAATCTGTGAGCCACAGGGACTCAGCAATCTCACACCCTCGCAATCAAGACTATTTAAGCTTATAGGTATGGCAAGGTAATATAAGTGGAGCTGCAGCAAGCGACTAGCAAGTATGGCGGCTAACTTATTCGCAACAGAGGGCGAGAAGAGGAGGCAAAGCACGAGTGAGAAACTAGAGAGCAACCCGCGCAAACATTACTCCAACACCGTGTCCACTTCCCGGACTCCGCCGAGAAGAGGCCATCACGGTAAAACACTCAGTTGATTCATTTTAATTAAATTAAGGTTCAAGTTATCTACAACCGGACATTAACAAATTCCCATCTGCCCATAACCATAGGCACGGCTTTCGAAAGTTCAAATCCCTGCAGGGGAGTCCCAACTTAGCCCATGACAAGCTCTCAAGGTCAACGAAGGAATAGACCTCCTCCCAAGACGTTCCGATCAGACTCGGTATCTCGGTAATTCAAGACACTTTGACAGGTTAAAACAAGACCAGCAACACCGCCCGAATGTGCCAACAAATCCCGATAGGAGCTGCACATATCTCTTTCTCAAGGCACACTCAGATTGTCTAAACTTCCGGTAGGACAGCCCAGAGTTGCCCCTGGTAGCCACCGGCGGCTGACGGTTTGGACCAACACTCAGAGGAGCACTGGCCCGGGGGGGGGGGGGTTTAAAAATAATGATGACCCTTGAGTCTGCAGAACCCAAGGGAAAGAAAAGGCTAGGTGGCAAATGGTAAAACCAAGGTTGGGCATTGCTGGAAAAGCTTTAATCAAGGCAAACTATCAAGGGGTTCCCATTATAACCCAACCGCGTAAGGAACACAAAATCCGGGAACATAACACCGATATGACGGAAACTAGGGCGGCAAGAGTGGAACAAAACACTAGGCGAGAGGCCAAGCCTTCCACCCTTTACCAAGTATATAGATGCATTAAGATAACATAGCAATATAATGATATCCCAACAAGTAAATAAATGTTCCAACAGGAACGACCTCCGATCTTCACCTGCAACTAGCAACGCTATAAGAGGGGCTGAGCAAAGCGGTAACATAGCCAATCAACGGTTTGCTAGGACAAAGGTGGGTTAGAGGTTTGACATGGCAATTTGGGAGGCTTGCAAGCAAGTGGTAGGCATCGCAGCATTGGCATAGCAAAAGAGCGAGCAACTAGCAAGCAAAGATAGAAGTGATTTCGAGGGTATGATCATCTTGCCTGAGATCCCACAAGGAAGAAGAACGAGTCCATGAAGAAGACAAACGGACGTAGTCGAATGGATCCTCACAAATGCAACGTTATCGGAACCAACCCGAAGAAGCAACACCGGAAAGAAGCAAACAACATGGTAAACAACCATCACATAAACATGGCATGATGCACAACCAAGAATGATGCATGTCCGGTTTAAATATGCATGGCATGGAAAAAAGCACAAACAACTCTACAAGTTAAGTGGAGCTCAATATGCAATGAGTTGCATATTGACGACACACCACATCAAATATTTAGTTCTCTCTCGGTTAGATACTCAACAATTGAAATGTTGGTTAACATGGCAAGAGGTGAAGCATATAAAAACAAACTAACTAGGCAAGTTTAAATGAGGCCGGAACAACAAACAATAATTCCGGTAAATCCCCATATGCATTTATCAATTTGGTACAACAACAATTTTTAAACATTTAAATGTTATTATCATGATGCGAATGACATGTGCAAGTTATGCAATATTTATTAAAAGTTGATAAGAGCATTATGAAGCATTTGTCACCGTGGTGGAAAGAAAGGGAGTGCCACGGCAACGATAACGGTTCTGGTAGCTCATGGAAATACCGGTGCAAAAGGAAAAGTGATGGGAGCATGCAAAAGATGGTGGGGTGATCCCGGTTACCGGGTTCCCACGAGTCAATGACGGCACGGCAACGAGGAGGAACCACTAACGTTCATGGGCGAAAACAACAACTAAACATGCATCTCATACAACACATGCTTTCGTCCACGGGTCGTTGTCTCGGCGGTTATACCTTCCAGGGGCATTCTCGGAGTGGTTCGAGTTCGTAGAGGAAGTAGAGGAAGTAGTCATCCACGGCGACGGTAGTTGTACATGGGCCTTCGGCCATGGAAGTAGTCGTACAACGTTTACGTAGAGGGACTTGGTCTTGCGAAGAGGTACTTGACGGAAGTGGTACTTGACGCGTTCGAGGGTCGTTCATGTCATGGTACTTAGCCAAATCCTCGAAGAAGGTGCTTGACGGGTTCGAGGTGTCCGGACGTAGTGGTACATGTTCGTTTTTCGGAGAGGTACTTGGCGTTCTTCGGTCATAGGTACTTGACGTTCTTAGAGGTTCCAAAGACGGTGGTAGATGAACATGACGCGTCGCCGTGGTACTTGTTGGTCTTGAGGGTCAAGGGTAGTGGGACTTGGCGCCATCCGCGAAAACAGTGCTTGTTCAGGCATTGTAGTCGGTCTTGGCGGGTCGTCATGTAGTCGTGCATGTGTCTTCAGCAGCACCAGGATGCATCTTGGCGGTCTCGTCTCGGTCTTCAGTCCAAAATGAAGCAAGGCAAAAGACTCGGGGCGGTGGTACTTGGCGGTCCACAGCAAAGAGGAACCCTGAAGGGGTGGCTCGTGGAAGAACACCGCAGCGAGGCGGTGAGGCCAGGGGAGGCGCATCGGCGAAGCAGGGACTCGCGAGCAGAGGAGCAAGTCGCAGCGCTGGTGCAAGGTGGCGACGAGACGAGGTGGCATAGGGCCGGGCGAGGTGAAGCAGCAGGATGCCGACGAGGGGAAGGTGAGGTCGCTGGACGAGACGGCAAGGCAGGTCAAGGGCGGTGGAGCTCCTGGTCGCAGCGGACAGGATCCAGCAATGTGCGACTTCAAGGAAGCTCGATGAAGGGGCGCGGCAGGGAACAATGCAGGTCGTGACAATGGCAGCGGCACAGAAACCTCGCTGGTGGCCGGCCGGCGGCAAGGTGCGACGAGGAGGGAGAAGGCGAGGTGAAGCACGAGAAGAAGAGGGAGATCGAAGGGAGGACGAGGATGGGATCGGGGCTCCTCGACCTGTGTGGCGGCGCGAGGGAACGAGGGAAGGGAGAGGGATCGAGGGAAGGGCAGGAGAGACGGGGGAGATCGAAGGGAGGATGAGGATCGGGCGTGGGGGCTGCGGTCGAGCACGGTGGCCTATCTCTCCTGGCGGCGCGAGGGAGGGAAACGAGGGAGACGGCACAGGGTCGAGCGGGGAAGGCTAGGGTTAGGCCTGGGGATGGATGTCCTTGGGCCTTAGGAGGGAAAGGTCTGGGCCTTGGAGGCCGGCCCAAAAGAGAGGAGGAGTCAGCTGGGCTTGCTGGATTGGGCTCTCCCTCTCCTCTCTTTATTCTTTAAACGAAAAGAAAATAGTGAGAGAGAGAGAGAGAGAGAGGAAAAAGAAGGGGGGGTTAGGGAAAAGAGTTTGAGCAGGAGGATAATTTTCCTAGACTCGTAAAAATAAACATGACCACAGAAAAATAGAAGTGGCAAGATGCAGGAATTAAATTCAAATTCTTTTGAATATACTTCAAATGGTTTTGAATTCGGACTAGGTTCGGTGTGGCCAAAATGTTCAGGGTTTTTTGGTGGATCTCCGTGCTATGATGAAAGAATATATGGCAATGTTGGAGACCAAGACTTAAGATAACAATGGCATTGGGATATTTGCAAGTGTGTTTATGGGTGAATCCAAATTATTGGAATATTTAATATAGCTCCCTAATATCAGGAGGATATGTTATAAAGAGAATCACCACGTGAATTCCCTCGGTTTAAATGGATCGAAGATCCATACGGTTTATTTAGTTGAGTTAAGAAAAGAAATGACATGATGGCATGATGACATGATGCAATGCACACGATGCGAAGATGAATGAAACAGACGAAACAAATCACACAACGAAACTCGGAAACCCCGGAAGGCATCTGAAGCTCCGGTCTTGGGGTGTTACAACACTCCACCACTATGAGAGGATCTCGTCCCGAGATCTAGAATGGCACCGGAGGGACAACGGAAGAGAAATTGAAGAGGTAAAACTAAGTTGCTTCTTTGACAAACGAGTGAGACCAAAGAACCTTGCGAGGTTGAACAAATTCGAGAAAAGAATACAACGATGGTGAACGAAGTTGAAAGCAGTCCGGTAGGGAGAGTGTCAAGGAAGAACAAATTCGGACAACACTCCGGTTGAAATGGAAGGCAAAAACTTGATAAAATGAAAAGAACTTGAGCAAAAGGGCACGACACTCCAGTTTAATGGATAGGCATGAAAGAACACGATCCTGACAAAGCAATAAGATGGGTTGGAGAGAGCAACATCACAATGCCTCCGGAACGCAGGGAAACAAGATCTTGAGGGAGCACGCTTACAACAAATGCTAGAACGGAGTTGTTGGAAAAACAACAACGAAAAGAATAATCTTGGTATGGTCTTGTGGAAAACATCTCAAATTTTTTTGAGGTGACACCCGGCCACTCACGGGAAAGGAATTGGATTGATATGAACGAGGAGACGAGAAACTATCTCATCGGGAGGATAAATGAAGAACTTGTATCATTGATAAACACCATAAGAGTGACAATCCTTAAAGGAAAGCTTTAGGTGGAATATAACCCAAGATAATTCCAATGAAGAAAGTGATGGGTTTAAATACCTCATTCTTGACAACATGTGAATCATGAAACATGAACTCAAATTATCAAGAATGATATAATACCACCTCCAATGATACGGTAGAAAGAATTGCACTCCGGATAGCAAGAAGAAGAAAATTTGAGCTCCCCTGAAAAGAATCTTGACGAACACTTCGAGAAGGAATTAAATCCTTGATGAACCATCATGAAGAACCTTCATGAAGAACTCTGGCAACAAAAGAAATGATCAAACAGAAGGAAAGAGAGGTCGAAAAACACAAGGTGAAACCTTGTAATGATTTAGATGGATCTCCGTGGTGATATAATTGTGAGAGCTTGGAACTCCGGGAAAGAAAGATGAGCACTTGAAACCAAGAATATGTATGATGAACCACTCCGGAATAAGGAATTGAATCAACTCGATGAAACAAGAATAAGAATTACATTATGCTTATCCTTCACCAATTCAAATTGATGACAACCAATGGAATTGGCATACTACTTATTCTCGTAGAAAGGATTAAGATAGATAATGCGCAAACTTGAAGAGGCCTTCGATGATCCACTGGTAGGATTTGAAAGAACGGAAGTATGATAACGTAAGAAGAGGAATCTTGAACAAACCACCGTAAGAATTGAAAATGAATGAAGTAGGGGTGAATCACCGGTAAGAATTAGCAAATGAACGAAGATATATGAGAGAGTTTAGATACATGAGAACGAAGGGATCACGGATTGATTAGAGAATATTTGAATGATGCACCGGTAAGAATTAGAGAAAGAGAGCTGAAAGCTGAGAATGAATAAATTCTGAGACGATGGGCTCCGGAGAATCAAACTGAAAAGACTCTTGAATTGCTCCGGATAGGTGAAAAAAAATTCTCACGATCCAAATACAACTATGAGAGAATGGCAACAAGCTAGAATGACGAGTCTTGAAGAGACAAGAACAAGATTGGGAGAAAAAAATCTTCTTCGGTCTTCACATGATGAGAAAAACCACCAAATTGTTGAGATACTCCGGGATGAAAATGGAAAGGTTGAACCAACGATGAAAGAATTTGAAAGATCAAGGAGAAAGGCATTTGACTGATGATAATTCATTCTTACGTCAAACTTTGACAAGAAATTTGAGGATATCTCCGGGAAATAAGAAGAGTCAGGTAAGATCCTCGGAAAAAACCTGTGGGTTAGGGCCCACTCAAAAGAAACACCGTTGAATGATTTAAAAGATAGATTGCGTCGGTTGAATTAAATGGCTTGAATGAGAGAACATCCTCAAAAGATCTTGAACTACTGTAGAGTGGAAACACGAATCTTTGAGATATCTTGAGCACTCCGGAACAATTGAATAGCGAGAAATGACTGAATATAAGGTGCACCGGCATGAGAAGGCATTTGAAACGAGGAAAAAGGGATATGATCAACACCAAAGCTTGGATTGGTCCACCGGAGAAGAAAAGAGAATGAATAATGATGAACTTGAGGTTCCGTTAGGATCTTCATGAGAATCACTGGATAAGAACATTCAAAGAGAGGAGTAAAGAGGATTCACATCCATAAGATGGATACTTGATAAAGAAATCCGAGTCCTTGAAGAAACAAGGGTGGGTGGGCGGGAAAAACAAAGGAAACTTGGGATGGATGAAAACAAACACCGTTGAGAAGAAGTGATAATAGATCTTGCGAATGTCGAAGTGATCGGATCCACTTGAGGAGAGACACACCAGTTAAAAGGGATTGACAAAAACAATCTTGATGATCAAGAAGGATTAGTATTCACATAGGAGTATGAGAACACCGCTTAGGGAAGGTATGGAATCAACATTTGACTTCGAAGCAACTTGAATACCACAACTCAAAACAAAACAAATGATTGGCTTGCAGAATAAGCCGGAACAAACATATGATAGAGATTTCGTCCGAAGTTTTCGTGGTGGGGCCTACACGGGCTCGATCATACAGCACCATCATGTACAAGGCAGTGCACATGACATACGAAGCGTCCCCGAGTCAGCATAGCCAAGGACTATTTAAGACACAACGAGACCACTGTAAAACCAACCGTGAATAGGCGGACCACTAGACGTCGAACCCCAATTTCATATCATACATCCGTCGGAAAGATATCCTAAGAGCTACTTGATTTCCCACTTATAAACTCCCGAAACTTTCCCATTATGCAATCAGGTGTTGGGGATACAGGGGAAGCATAATATCTCACCCAAACTAACAAATCCTACATCCAGCTGTATCCATCCTTCAACACATAACCAAGAAACCTTCGGAAATCATCTACCTCAACCTTCGAAAAGCATCCGTTATACAAGTTATGGCAATACTCCCGAACTCCCGCCCCAGTACTGGGTGGCGTTGAGGTTATCTCACCAACGAACTGCATAAAAGAGATTTTCGATGTCGGCATACTAAACTCAGGTATTCCAGAACTGCAATGATAAAATTATGACGACAACACCTCGGAGCTCAACTCCCCGGGACACTGCCACAAAACCCCTGACAGGAGGCACCAAGACAATGTTCTCATCACAAAACCATCGAAACGATTCCAAGATACCCGCGTGATCCTAAATTTTTTTAGTGAAATATGAGAAGAGAAGAGTCAAAACTCTACGTCAGGATGCCTCACCAGAGCGACGAAGGGACTGAGGAGTAAAAAGAATTCCTAAACTCTCCTATATATAATTCCTAAATGACTCAAAACATTTTTCTAGACTCAACTCGTCCGCTAATTCGATCAAGCAATGGGGCTCCTAAGGTCGGGGAAGGCTCTAATACCAACTTGTAACGCCCTCGATGCTGCTATATCTCCCACGTGTCGAAGCACGACTTAGAGGCATAACCGCATTGAAAGCAATGTCGCAAGTGAGGTAATATTCACACAACCCATGTAATACAATAGGGGAAAAGAGATACATAGTTGGCTTACAATCGCCACTTCACACAATTACATGAATAAAGCATTACATCATCCAGATACAATCAAGGTCCGACTACGGAACCAAAATAAAAGAAGAACCCCAAATGCGACACGGTCCCCGATCGACCCCAACTGGGCTCCACTACTGATCAACTAGAACGAAACAACACAACGGACAAAGTCTTCATCGAGCTCCTCCTGAGCTTGGTTGCGTCATCTGCACGGACTCACTAGCACCTACAAGCTGGTTTTGGAAGTATCTGTGAGTCACGGGGACTCAGCAATCTCGCACCCTCGCGATCAAGACTATTTAAGCTTATGGGTAAGGTAAAGGTATGAGGTGGAGTTGCAGCAAGCGACTAGCATATATGGTGGCTAACATACGCAAAAGAGAGCGAGAAGAGAAGGCAAAGCACGATCGAGAAACTATGATCAAGAAGTGATCCTAGGACAACCTACGTCAAGCATAACTCCAACACCGTGTTCACTTCCCGGACTCCGCCGAGAAGAGACCATCACGGTAACACACGCGGTCGATGTATTTTAATTAAGGTCAACTTCAGGTTTTCTACAATCGGACATTAACAAATTCCCATCTGCCCATAACCGCGGGCACGGCTTTCGAAAGTTCAAATCCCTGCAGGGGTGTCCCAACTTAGCCCATCACAAGCTCTTACGGTCAACGAAGGATATTCCTTCTAGCGGGAAGACCCGAACAGACTCGGAATCCTGGTTACAAGACATTTCGACAAGGTAAAACTAAACCAGCAACACCGCCCGAATGTGCCGACAAATCCCATAGGAGCTGCACATATCTCGTTCTCAGGGCACACTCAGATTGTCTAAACTTCCGGTAGGCCAGCCCAGAGTTGCCCCTGGTGGCCACCGGCGGCTGACAGTTTGGACCAACACTCAGAGGAGCACTGGCCCGGGGGGTTAAAATAATGATGACCCTTGAGTCTGCAGAACCCAAGGGAAAGAAAAGGCTAGGTGGCAAATGGTAAAACCAAGGTTGGGCATTGCTGGAGGAGTTTTATTCAAGGCGAACTGTCAAGGGGTTCCCATTATTACCCAACCGCGTAAGGAACGCAAAATCCGGGAACATAACACCGATATGACGGAAACTAGGGTGACAAGAGTGGAAAAAAACACCAGGCATAAGGCCGAGCCTTCCACCCTTTACCAAGTATATAGATGCATTAATTAAATAAGATATATTGTGATATCCCAACAAGTAAACAATGTTCCAACAAGGAACAATCTCCATGTTCCAACAAGGAACAAACTTCAATCTTCACCTGCAACTAACAACGCTATAAGAGGGGCTGAGCAAAGCGGTAACATAGCCAAACAACGGTTTGCTAGGACAAGGTGGGTTAGAGGCTTGGTTCAACAGTATGGGAGGCATGATAAGCAAGTGGTAGGTATCGTAGCATATGCATAGCAAAAGAGCGAGCAACTAGCAAGCAAAGATAGAAGTGATTTCGAGGGTATGATCATCTTGCCTGAGATCCCGCAAGGAAGAAGAACGAGTCCATGAAGAAGACAAACGGACGTAGTCGAATGGATCCTCACAAACGCAACGTTATCGGAACCAACCCGAAGAAGCAACACCGGAAAGAAGCAAACAACATGGTAAACAACCATCACATAAACATGGCATGATGCACAACCAAGAATGATGCATGTCCGTTTAAATATGCATGGCATGGCAAAAAGCACAAACAACTCTCCAAGTTAAGTGGAGCTCAATATGCAACAAGTTGCATATTGACGACACACCACATCAAATATTTAGTTCTCTCTTGGTTAGATACTCAACAATTTAAATGTTGGTTAACATGGCAAGAGGTGAAGCATATGAAAACAAACTAACTAGGCAAGTTTAAATGAGGCCGGAACAACAAACAATAATTCCGGTAAATCCCCATATGCATTTATCAATTTGGTACAACAACAATTTTTAAACATTTAAATGTTATTATCATGATGCGAATGACATGTGCAAGTTATGCATATTTATTAAAAGTTGATAAGAGCATTATGAAGCATTTGTCACCGTGGTGGAAAGAAAGGGAGTGCCACGGCAACGATAACGGTTCCGGTAGCTCATGGAAATACCGGTGCAAAAGGAAAAGTGACGGGAGCATGCAAAAGATGGTGGGGTGATCCCGGTTACCGGGTTCCCACGAGTCAACGACGGCATGGCAACAAGGAGGAACCACTAACGTTCACGGGCGAAAACAACAACTAAACATGCATCTCATACAACACATGCTTTCGTCCATGGGTCATCGTCTCGGCGGTTATACCTTCCAGGGGCATTCTCGGAGCGGTTCGGGTTCGTAGAGGAAGTAGAGGAAGTAGTCGTCCACGGCGACGGTAGTTGTACACGGGCCTTCGGCCACGGAAGTAGTCGTACAACGTTTACGTAGAGGGACTTGGTCTTGCGAAGAGGTACTTGACGGTAGTGGTACTTGACGCGTTCGAGGGTCGTTCATGTCATGGTACTTGGCAAAATCCTCGGAGAAGGTGCTTGACGGGTTCGAGGTGTCCGGACGTAGTGGTACATGTTCGTTTTTCGGAGAGGTACTTGGCATTCTTCGGTCATAGGTACTTGACGTTCTTAGAGGTTCCGAAGACGGTGGTAGATGAACATGACGCGTCGCCATGGTACTTGTTGGTCTTGAGGGTCGAGGTAGTGGAACTTGGCGCCATCCGCGAAAACAGTGCTCGTTCAGGCATTGTAGTCGGTCTTGGCGGGTCGTCATGTAGTCGTGCATGTGTCTTCGGCAGCACCAGGATGCATCTTGGCGGTCTCGTCTCGGTCTTCACTCCAAAACGAAGCAAGGCAAAAGACTCGGGGCGGTGGTACTTGGCGGTCCACAGCAAAGAGGAACCCTGAAGGGGTGGCTCGCGGAAGAACACCACAGCGAGGCGGCGAGGCCAGGGGAGGCGCATCGGCGAAGCAGGGACTCGCGAGCAGAGGAGCAAGTCGCAGCGCTGGTGCAAGGTGGCAACGAGACGAGGTGGCACAGGGCCGGGCGAGGTGAAGCAGCAGGATGTCGACGAGGGGAAGGTGAGGTCGCTGGACGAGACGGCAAGGCGGGTCAAGGGCGGCGGAGCTCCTGGTCGTAGCGGACGGGATCCAGCAACGTGCGACTTCAAGGAAGCTCGATGAAGGGGCGCGGCAGGGAACGATGCAGGTCGTGACAATGGCAGCGGCACAGAAACCTCGCTGGTGGCCGGCCGGCGGCAAGGTGCGACGAGGAGGGAGAAGGTGAGGTGAAGCACGAGAAGAAGAGGGAGATCGAAGGGAGGACGAGGATGGGATCGGGGCTCCTCGACCTGTGTGGCGGCGCGAGGGAACGAGGGAAGGGAGAGGGATCGAGGGAAGGGCAGGAGAGACGGGGGAGATCGAAGGGAGGATGAGGATCGGGCGTGGGGGCTGTGGTCGAGCACGGTGGCCTATCTCTCCTGGCGGCGCAAGGGAGGGAAACGAGGGAGACGGCACAGGGTCGAGCGGGGAAGGCTAGGGTTAGGCCTGGGGATGGATGGCCTTGGGCCTTAGGAGGGAAAGGTCTGGGCCTTGGAGGCCGGCCCAAAAGAGAGGAGGAGTCAGCTGGGCTTGCTGGATTGGGCTCTCCCTCTCCTCTCTTTATTCTTTAAATGAAAAGAAAATAGTGAATGAGAGAGAGGAAAAAGAAGGGAGGGGGGGTTAGGGAAAAGAGTTTGAGCAGGAGGACAATTTTCCTAGACTCATAAAAATAAACACGACCACAGAAAAATAGAAGTGGCAAGATGCAGGAATTAAATTCAAATTCTTTTGAATATACTTCAAATGGTTTTGAATTGGGACTAGGTTCGGTGTGGCCAAAATGTTCGGGTTTTTTTGGTGGATCTCCGTGCTATGATGAAAGAATATATGGCAATGTTGGAGACCAAGACTTAAGATAACAATGGCATTGGGATATTTGCAAGTGTGTTTATGGGTGAATCCAAATTATTGGAATATTTAATATAGCTCCCTAATATCGGGAGGATATGTTATAAAGAGAATCACCACATGAATTCCCTCGGTTTAAATGGATCGAAGATCCATACGGTTTATTTAGTTGAGTTAAGAAAAGAAATGACATGATGGCATGATGACATGATGCAATGCACACGATGCAAAGATGAATGCAACAGACGAAACAAATCACACAACGAAACCCGGAAACCCTGGAAGGCATCTGAAGCTCCGGTCTTGGGGCGTTACAATGTGTGACTAGATCTTATTTATTTGAGAGTTCTTCTTGTGTTCCTCTTTGATTTGCTCCCCCCCTCCATGTGTGAAAAGACCACCTATTAGGGTTCTACCCTTCATCATTGGGGATATCTAGGATTACACATGGTCGGTTGCCAACTAGGAATAAACACGCCGACGGTTGGAGCAGTCCTTCAAGTACACGCCAAGTCTTCGGCGGTATCCGTCTTGATCATGTCGGGGTTCAAGGCTTCTGGGGTCCTTCCTCGTGAGATAGGCGGGTCGTAAGCTCGGCCAATGGATTATGGGCCCACTAGGTTGGTAACCCCTAGTCCAGGACACCCTCAATCTTGGAGCGATTTTTTGTTTCTACTACGTTTTCCAACAGCAACACATGCAACATAAGAGCTACTCTACGTGATCAAACAACATAAAACGGAATCGCCATCAAACCGACAACCAAACGCACATAAACAAATTGTTTATCATCCAAAAAATCATTGGAGCTCATCGCCGGACAAGTTCTTAAGTTCAACAACTAAAAAAAAGATAATAAACACAGGAGCACGAGCATCTTCACCACTTCCTTGTCGGGCATTTTCCTATCCGATCGCCGGCGTAGCTGTAGGCGTTTGCAGTTGGTCGAGGATCTTGGTCATCGGAGGAGGTGGAACTATGGTTGGTCGTCATCGTCGCTGTCCTGCCTTCGCCGCTGCATCCTTCTCCTCGCGCTCCGACTGCTTTATGGCAAGCCGGAGCGCCTTCGCGTTCTCCCGCCGTAGGTAGCGAGCGTGCGTCTCCGCCATCGTGAGCGATCAACGGTAGACCCAGCGAGGAGCCGCTCCTCCTCGCTGGGCTCCGCTAGCAACCGGGTTGTGATGGTGGTGCGTGGACTGCTCCGCTGTGTCCCTCTCCCTTGCCCGCTTCCTCTCGCGGCGGGTGGTGTGTGCCTCTGATTCCAGGGTGCACATGCGGGCCAGCGACACGGGCACTAGCACCCACCGCTGGACCGCGCGGAGCAGCGACCGGTGGGGGAAGGGGACACCATGGGGTCAGAGCGGACTGCGCTGCCCCTGGCGGTGCTGTGCTCATGCTGGGAGGAGTCAGCTCCGACGTCCGCCCAACACCGGCGCAGGAGGTGCAGCGACGCTGTAGATCCGAAGCTATCCCAATGTCCACCTTGGACCGCTCCAAGACAATGCAGAGGGTCAGCTCCTCGTCGATGTTGAGGACAGAGCCGGAGTGGTTGCCGGAGCTCGACATTGCATAGGATTGGATCAGAATCAGAGAGGGAAGAGGAGAGGACGGAGCGAGAGACCAGATTGAGTGAACTAGGGTTCCGAGCGAGGAGCTGAATTAGGGTCTTTTATGGAAAAGCCGTGAGGTCGATGGTGGGACGTGCTGTCAGCAGACCGTTTTATATCTGCCCTACATTTGGGCTGGATACACGAGACGCCGGATAACCTGAACATTTGAGGCCGGTTTAAGGCGCGCGGTGGAACCGGTCCGGCCATTCATTTGTTCGAGTTGCTGTAACCTACCGCATTAATGTGCAGACGTAAAATTCCCCAACAAATTGAGTTCGTCCGTAGCGGCTCAACGACACGTCCCCGCTCCTACCTGGCGGCGATCAGCCTCCGGCCACAGGAGATGGGCACCACCGCAAAGCCCCCTTCCTTCGTCTGCTTGAAGTGGCCTTGGGGTCCTAGCCTTAATGCGAGCCCTAGCGGCAGCCCAAGCCCCTGCGGTGACCTCGAGCGCCCCTGGCTCTTCAAGTCCATCTCGACCGTCGCGCAAGGCCTCGTCATCGCCGGTGACATCCCCTCCGCTTCCACTGGAAGCGGAGGTCATGGGGCGAGGTTGTGGAAGCGTCACCCGGGCACCGCGCCGGTGGAGGCGTACCGCGGGGACGCGGAGCAGCGGGCGCTGGCGGCGGCGCTGGTGAGCGCGAGGGCGACCACGGTGCTGGAGTTCTACTCGCCGCGCTGCCGCCTCTGCTCATCGCTGCAGGGCCTCGTGCGCGAGCTCGAGGACGGTGGCAATGCATCCGCGAGCTTCGTGCTCGCGGACGCCGAGGATGACCGGTGGCTCCCGGAGGTGAGGGCGTCTCCTCTTGTTCATGCCGATTGCGTTGCTATCCATATTCTCTACATTTATGCTGTTAATTTTCCTATCAATCGATGGATTAGTCTCGTTAGCCTCGTTGCTCTAATTATTTTTTGTCGGAGCTGGTGCAACGTGTGGTGATTTGTAGAGAACTGAGGTTATAAACACTGATATTTCCGGAGAAGGTTGGTTTTTTTTTAGAACGAAGACGCAAGAAGCGTCCGGCTTTAAATTAATAAAGCCCACCAACAGGCAGCATCCAACAGTTGTAACAGAAACAAACAAAAGGAAGTCTATGGCCGAAGCCCAAGTGAGATACATGCAACCGGCCTTTAGCCTGAATAAGATGGAACTAGACAATAACACACAGGAGAAGGTTGGTTGCTTATAAAAAAATTTCGTTAGCATATGCTGGGATGGTATTGAAGAGTCAAGTGCAGTTATTTTCATTTAAAATCAAACCCTGTGGTGTGCTTGCATTTCAGTTAGTATGTGAATTGGGTGTTGAAAGTTTCTGCTTTAGGTTCCACTTCCTTGAAAGCCACGTGTTAACTCATAAAACGGTAAATGAATGAGGACGAGCTTCTTATCTTAGATGTGGTTATGTCAATCCCTGTTCCACAACCCACAGTCAGCTGTATTGTTTGAGATCAAAGAGTTGTGGTGTTTACACTTCACACTGATTTATGTGCTGCAATGGTGGCATCAGTGGACATAGTTTGCAGTCATTAGTGTGTATTGGTGAAGACTCTTGTTACTGCTAAAGTGTAGCCTCGGTAGAAGCAACAATTTGTTGGAACTTGAACATGCCTCCTGACTGTCAGGTTACAGCCAATCGTTTAACTGTGTTATCCTCTCGTCATCTGAAGGTTAATGATGGAGTGAGTAAATACCATGCAGATGAATGGCTCAGACAGTGCAACTTGAGGAGCATGACATGCTAGACTAAGGAGAAATAGACTATACATGAGAGAGCACTTCAGATGAGGATTAGACATGGTTCCTAATCTCCAGGACATACAGTGCGCGCCCCTATATAGTATAGTGATGACCGGACCCCAATTACTGATTATGTGGACTGGGATACAGACCCTTGGTTAACCTATATCTACCATCTGGCTCAATCTCTAATATGTTGTTCTTTTCATACGATTCAACTTCTTAATCCTCATGGGCCCCAGGCTCTTGCTGCATTCTGCTGCTAGTGTTAGTTTCGGACTCCCGAACAACCTGACTGTCTTGCTGCTGTCGGATGTCCTGGCCATTGTTGCCGAATGTATTGCTGCCATGATGCTCCTATTGCCTTGCCTTGCGCCCTAGCCCCTTTGTCCGCAACATCCTCTTTCTGCACAGACATGGCTATTCTTCTTCTACTTAGCATCGATCAAGCGGTATTATGCATATGCTATTGTTTACTTTAAGGAACTCTGTTACGGATATTTGATGTGCCAAAAAAAAAGGGCTAGGGCATGCATTTGAAGGTGCTAGGTAGTATTTACTAGTAATGGTATCCTTTTTTAGAACAGTAATAGTGGTACCTTTGTTAGTAGGTCCACATAGGTTTTCAAACACATGTCCATACCATGGAACAAGCCCCTAGTGCTTGGAAAGTTGGAAGTAAGCACTTGGGCAATGAAGATGGTGGGCTTAGTTGAAGGATAAGCAGACGACAGTTCAGGATAAGTATAACAGAAGCTTGACTGATGCTAAATTTGGTTATTTTGTGCGTTAAGGTTGTTTGAATATCTGACCTGCTAATCATTTCAAACATGGTAGATCTCTACTTTGGTTCTAACTGTGTCAGCAGCACTGCTGTCGGTTTCTGCAGAAACATTGGCCCATTCTGCTTTCCCATTTTGAGAAAGGGTTGCTCAGTTGCTAGACCTAAGTTCTTTGAAATTGTACTAAAAACTGTTCCAGTCTCGCAGACACCCTAAACCATCCACCAACTCACTCAGGGTTCCAATTCGTTTAGGGTAGAGAGGGACTGGACTCGGTCTCTTGTGATGTTCTGGGAAGTTGAACTAAATTCCCTCCCTACATGAAGGGATTGGGTAAATTCCCACCATTCCAAAAAAGTTTTATTGCATGTTAGTGGTCTATATCAGTTACTGAAAACAATTTTTTATTTATACTAGTCTCCTTTATGGCTCACAGGCTCAGCTTACCAAGCTCACCGAAGATGCTATTTTTCTTGACATTGTTTGTTTTGAGGTTGCTTACCGCGTGCTCTCCTTCACACCCGGTCTTTCTTCTGTTGCTAATCTCCTCTGATTAGTGACAATTTCTGTAACTCTCTCTTCTGCTAAGCCAATGAAAAGCCAGGAAACTGGGTCTTTTAAAAAAAAAGGACATACACCATGTGGTTACTGAAGATGCTACTAGTACTATGGGTTGTCCATATTCACAGTATCTGCGCATGCTTGCATATCCATGATGTTTCCACTCTGAAGTCTGATGCTTCCAGCTTTAACAGCGACAATTATATGTATATTTGCAGCTTCTGCATTATGATGTCAGACATGTTCCTTGTTTTGTGCTCCTGGACAAGAATGGTAGAGCCCTAGCTAAAACCGGAGTTCCAACTAGCAGGCAGCATGTTATCGCTGGCCTTCATCATCTTCTTAACATGAAGCAACCATCTGGGCAGGAAGGAAAGAAGAGTCGATCATGATGACAATTTCTTGCGCATGATCTGTAATCATGGATCGTATCTGATAACACATTTTGTTTGTTAACCAAGCATAGACAATGTTGGAAAAAATATTTTTAGCCAACTCATATATGGTCAGAATTCTAGAAGTTGATGTGGTGTAATTAGAATGTGGGAGATTGTGCTGCTTTTGTGTCCTTTTTCCTGATGAATAGCGGTGTATCTGAATATACACGCTGGAATATTCTTCTGAAATAATTCATCATGATTTCTGTTTTGCTGTTCAGGCTGCAGGTGGGACTGCTCGTGGGTGTCCCACCTCTGCCCGCTTCGTCCCAATACAACTTCTTTTTGGGAAACACTATCCATCTGTAGTCTTATATGAGCACATCGTCAGACCACGTGTAAGCTGTTGATTCATGCTCGATCTCACGGCAAGAGACCACTACAAAATCCTCTTTAATTGCCCCCTTCCGTTTTTCATGCATCACCTTCCGGTAATCCCTCACCCCGTTACCTTTCTCCCGAATCAATCACCACCCCCGTGTCCGTCTCCTACCTCCCGACCCTCCATTGTCGGGGTCAACATCCACCCCGCTACCCTTGTACTCTCTACCAGGGGTTGGATCCTGTTGGGGATATAACTATCAGATATGACCCGCACAGAAGGGGATGGGTCAACCACAATGGCGGTTCATCTAAATGAAGCCTAAGAGTATACAAGATAGCGGTTCACAGTTAGGCTTATAAGAGCCCCAGGCCCAGAGGCGACTTAAGGCCCGTATGTGTAGACTTGTAATGTAAGACATGTAAGATACGTCACCGAGCCGAACACGTTGTATGAGCCGGCCGGGACTCTGTAGGGCGCAGGGCGTCAATCCATGTATATAAAGGGACGACCCGGTGGCGGTTGAGGGCAAGAAACATTAGATCGAGAGCCAGACAAAGCGTGTTTGCTCCCTGGTAATCGAAACCCTAACAATACCACCTCAAACTGGAGTAGGCTTTTTGTAACACCCTCGATGCGACTATAGCTCCCACGTGTCGAGGCACGACTTAGAGACATAATCGCATTGAAGGCATATGTCGCAAGTTAGGCAATCATCACAAACATCCCAAGTAATATAATAATAAAGGGGAGATAACATAGTTGGCTTACACTCGCCACGTCAATCAAGGTACATAAATAACATTATATCATCCAAATACTCATGACCCGACTACGGCGCCAAAATAAAAGATAACCCAACATGCGACACGGTCCCGATCACCCCCAACTGGGCACCACTACTGATCATCAGGAAAAGAAACATAATAACGTTGAGAGTCCTCGTCGAACTCCCACTTGAGCTCGAGCGCGTCACCTGGAGCGGAATCATCAGGCCCTGCATCTGGTGTAATAGTAATCTGTGAGCCCCAGGGACTCAGCAATCTCGCACCCTCGCGATCAAGATTATTTAAGCTTATAGGTAAGGCAAGGTAAATATAAGTGGAGCAGCAGCAAGCGACTAGCATATATGGTGACTATCCTGTTCGCAAAAGAGAGCGAGAAGAGGAGGCAAAGCGCGAGCGAGAAACTAGAGGACAACCTGCGCAAGCATTACTCCAACACCATGTCCACTTCCCGGACTCCACCGAGAAGAGACCATCACGGCAACACACTCAGTTGATTCATTTTAATTAAGTTAAGGTTCAAGTTATCTACAACCGGACATTAACAAATTCCCATCTTCCCATAACCGTGGGCACGGCTTTCGAAAGTTCAAATCCCTGCAGGGGAGTCCCAACTTAGCCCATGACAAGCTCTCACAGTTAATGAAGGAATAGACCTCCTCCCGAGACGTTCCGATCAGGCTCGGTACCTCGGTTCTTCAAGACACTTCGACATGTTAAAACAAGGCCAGCAACACCGCCCGAATGTGCCGACAAATGCCGATAGGAGCTGCACATATCTCTTTCTCAGGGCACACTCAAATTGTCTTAGGTACGGGTAGGCCAGCCCAGAGTTGCCCCTGGTGGCCACCGATAACTGACAGGTGGACCAACACTCAGAGGAGCACTGGCCCGGGGGGGGGGGGGTTTAAATAAGATGACCCTCGGGCTCCGGAAACCCAAGGGAAAAAGAGGCTAGGTGACAAATGGTAAAACCAAGGTTGGGCATTGCTGGAAAAGCTTTAATCAAGGCGGACTATCAAGGGGTTCCCATTATAACCCAACCGCGTAAGGAACGCATAAATCCGGGAACATAACACCGATATGACGGAAACTAGGGCGGCAAGAGTGGAACAAAACACTAGACGAGAGGCCGAGCCTTCCACCCTTTACCAAGTATAAAGATGCATTAATATAACAAGATAATATAATGATATCCCAACAAGTAAATAAAGGTTTCAACAAAGAACGGCCTCTAATCTTCACCTGCAACTAGCAACGCTATAAGAGGGGCTGAGTAAAGCGGTAACATAGCCAAACAACGGTTTGCTAGGACAAGGTGGATTAGAGGTTTGACATGGCAATATGGGAGGCTTGAAAGCAAGTGGTAGGCATCGTAGCATTGGCATAGCAAAAGAGCGAGCATCTAGCAAAGCAAAGATAGTAGTGATTTCGAGGGTATGATCATCTTGTCTGCAAAGTTGTCAGAGTTGACTGGATTCTCGAAAGCAAACTCAACGGGCTCCTCGTTAGCGAACTCGTCTCCCAGGTCTACCCAAACAAGACAAACAAGCAACAAGGACACAATCAACCACGTGCAAGGGTCAAACAACATGATGCAAGGATGGTATGCTATGCGGGATGCGATGCGGGATGCAGATGCAAGAATTGACAAGGGATGCATGACCCTGGCCTCAACTTGGAAATCCAAGTGTGCCACTGGAAAGATGAGATGAAATCGCTTGAAAACGATATAAAGAACGCCGGAATCGGAGTTACGGCTTGGAAATGGCAAGCGATTCAAATATGACACCGGTCTGCGATTTACAGCAAGTAGCCATCTAAATGCAATGAGAAGAACATGCTACAGCACTCAAACATGACAACAAAATACATGGCAGGGATGCATTCAAGATGCTTAACAAAAGTCTAGCACTGAGCTACGGCCAATTCATCCATTATCAGGTTCAAACAAGAATGGCAAAAATGCATATGGTAAACAGATCTCAGACTTAGTGAAATTAACACTTGTCTGGAATTTCAGATCAGGTAGCACTCTTCGGAGTAACAAAACTACATGCTACAGGACCTGAAGATGGCAAAGTAAAGCATGACATGGAGCTACTCAAAGAGCTTAACAAAAGTCCCTTAGTGACCTTGAGCCAAAAGAGATCAGAAAATACAATTGCAAGCATGTGAACATGGCAAAAACATAATCAGATCACAGACTTAGTGAAAACTGGAGCGTGCTGAAAATAGATATCAAGTAGGCATGTTTACGAGCTCGATGCACTCACTTCGGAGCAAGTCATGACAATCTAAGCATATACCCATCAAGAATACACAAAATGCAAGCTAGACATGACAAAAACAATAGCATAGCATGCACGGATCAACTACAGCATCATCGGCAAAATTGCAAACAAGTTGACAATCTGCCCAGATTCACAAAGTAGCAAAAGTAGAGCTCGCTTGACTCAAGTTAGGGTGCTCCATAATTGCAAACAAAGACATGGATGGATAGAGCACTACAAGATTCAAAACATCCTTACTAATCATCCTCAAAAGAGGCACGGATCACTAAGAAACAACAATAACATATGGCATCATGAGATAAACAAATCAAGGACGTAGTGAAATTACTAAGTCCCTGAAATCAGCACTACCAAGTGCCTCATTTTGCAGGCTTGCACTAGTCACCACACACATCACAAAAATACATGGGTTGCACCTCTGGAAAGATGGCAAAACCCTTAACAAAACATATGTAGAGCTCATGGGCATATTATGCACACAATAATCATGGCAAAAATGACAAATATGCAAAATGGAGTAGCAGATCTGACAATTATCTCAAGTAGCCCTCTTCTAACAGCATTTCGGGCATCAAGATGAACTCAAATGAAAATGATGCAATGGAATGAAATGATGTACTCTCTGAGATGAACATTTTGATATGCTATATGCCAAAAACGGATCTACGGATGCGGAGATATGATGCGATGAACAGGAGCACATGGATTAGGGTTTCGGGCGAAAAAGTCAACCCACGTTGGATCTAGATCCAGATCCGGACGGCGTGGATTCCGAGGTTCGCCGGAGAGAGCTCGAACTCGCCGGAGAGGGGGGGGGGTCGCCGGAGCCGGGCCGGATCTTCGCCGGAGAGGGGCGCCGGATCTGGCCGGCAGCGGGGGCAGCGCCGGTGGCCGGAGGAAGCGGCGAGGCGGCGCGGGGCGGCGGAGCCGGTTGGGCCGCGGGGGCCTCGCCTGGGCCGGGCGGGCCGCGGTGGGAGTGGCGGCGGCGATGCCACGTGGCGGCGCGGGTGTGGTTGGCGGCGGCGTGTCCAGCGCCGGCGGACAATGTCCGGCGCGCGGAGAGGAGCGGGACTAGGGTTAGGGGTGGAATGGACCGCGAATTTTGGAGGGGGTGATATTTATAGGCGTAGAGGGAGCTAGGAGAGTCTAAATGAGGTACGGTTTTCGGCCACGCGATCGTGATCGAACGCTCTAGATGATGGAGCAGGTTTAGGTGGGTTTTGGGCCAAATTGGAGGGGTGTTGGACTGCAACACACACGAGGCCTTTTCGGTCCCTCGGTTAACCGTTGGAGTATCAAGCGAAGTCCAAATGATACGAAACTTGACAGGCGGTCTACCGGTAGTAAACCAAGGCCGCTTGGCAAGTCTCGATACAATCCGGAAATGTTTAATCCCCATACACGAACGAAAGCTAGAAATGACCACCGGAGGAGAACGAAGCGCCGAAATGCAAAACGGACAACGGGGAAAATGCTCGAATGCATGAGACGAACATGTATGCAAATGCAATGCACATGATGACATGATATGAGATGCATGACAACGATAACAACACACGGAGACAAAAACACGAATCCGAGAAAATAAAATAACTTAACGCCGGAAACGGCAAGAGTGGAGTACAAATTGGGAAAGTTACATCCGGGGTGTTACACCTTTACCTTCACCGCAAGGGGCCGAACCAGTATAAACTCTGCGCGTCCTTTGTCCCGTTTAACCCCTTTAAGCTAACCTCGTCGCAATGGCTCCACAATTATGTCCTTCCATAAGGACATCTGCCATGACACTTCCACGATAGTTCGCGCCCATCATGGGGCTCGCGCACGGTGGTTTCGAGTTCTTAAAGGGCAACTTCAAAGAGCTCAAGGGATATGCGGTGGGCCGGATGACCAAGAGTTGTCGCGGCAAACTCTACATCGACGATGCAGGCTGGGGCCCCGAGGCCGGCTCAATTGAGTATGGGTACCGGGTCCCCTTTGGCGGAATCCACGTCTTCATCGGCAAGATTGGCGAGTCGGGTTCTAAGCCAGACATCTGCACCGACATCATCGAGACGGCTCAGCGTGCACGACTCGCCCAGGCTCAGCCCGCCGTAAAGCATGTCTTCGTTGGATGCACCGATGGGGCTGAGTTGGAAGGCTCTGTCTCCGGCGGTAAGATGGAAATCTGCTCTGATGACGAGTCCACGGGTGAGACCAATTCAATGTACCAACTGCAAGATGGAAGGCTTGGGGACTGTTCTGATGGCGACAGTATTCCGGATCCCCGTGAGCCGCCGAACAGGGTGGCGATCTTCATGGCTGGCACACAACCGGTTCTTGGCTCAACAGTTGCCGCGACTATGACTTCTAGTGCAGCTGCGGTTACGGCAGCTGGGGCTGGCGGTTCAGCTCGTCCGCTGGCTCAAGTCTTAACAGATCTATTGGATGCTCTGGCGACTCTGATGGAGGTTGAGGTAACCCCACAAAACTAGGAGCAACAGAAGGTAGAAGTGGCTAAATTACGTGATGGAATAGCACAAGCTAAAGCAGACTTAGCGGCAGAGAACGCTAGGATGGCTGCAGAACAAGCCGTTTTGGACGCCCAAGCACAACGGGTTCAGGCAGATTCATATCGGCTTAGGGTAGATCAGAATGCTTCACACGAAGTCTTGAGAAGGAAGCACCTGAGTCGTTTGCCCTTGCTTTACGAGTCGAGGGATCTCTTCAACACCTCGGGAGTTGGGGCCAGTAACCCGCCGGTGGTGAATCGGATAATTGAACCACCAGGCCAGCCGCATATAAACGACACTCCGTCTCAGCATGTGGTGGCACCATCGGGTCATTACTCCACCCCTCTAGACAACATGATTGCTGCGGCTACCCGATTGGCGGCTCTGCCCATCAAGGGTGAAACTCCAGCGGCGGTTGAAACCCGAAGGGCCAAGGAGCTTCTTCAAACAACTCTGGTGGAGCAACATGCTTATTCTTATAGTCATGATCGGATTCATGCAACCCCTCGCCCAAGCCGGAGCTACAATAGGCACATTGACTCGCCAGCGGTCTCCAGTACTGAACGACGTCGTAACCAACCTCATGGACATGACCCGACACACAATGGAGTCAATGCGCATGATTTGGTGGACCAGGCCAGAGCACGCCGGGAGGCTGAGCTGGCGGCTCAACTGGTGGCTAATCAGCACGCGCCGGTTTACCCAACAGTTTCAATTGAGGCGGGTGTGACTCCCAAGGCTTTTCGTGTGCCATGTCTAACGGCGGCTATACGAAACGAGCGTCTGCCCAAGGACTTCAAAGGCCCTCATAAGGTGCCTAATTACGCAGCTGATCAACCCACTGAGGCGTGGGTGGAGAGTTATGAGATGGCCATGGAGATGCTGGATGTTAGTGAAGCTGCTTACGCCAAGTACTTCGCCATGATGTTAGAAGGGACGGCTTGTACCTAGTTAAAGGGATTGCCGGCTAATTTCATCGGGTCATGGGCGAAGCTGAATGCCCAGTTTATCCAGAATTTCAAAGATACATGTAAGCAGCCTATATCGATTGTGGATTTGGTTTCGTGTGTGTAGGCCAAGGGCGAGTCAACAACCAGTTGGGTGCGCCAGGTCTCGACTATCATTCATTCTTCAGATAATATCAACGTCGGCTCAGCAGTTCTGATGTTGGAGAAAAATTGCCGATTCATTCCACTCAAGCAGAAGCTTGGGCGGCTGAAGGGTCATTGCAACGACATGGGGGTGCTGATGGCGGCTCTTGTTAAATATGCCGACTCTGGTGGTATCAAGGACCCTGACTCAGAGGACGAAAGATTAGGAAAGCGAAAGAAGAGTAACGACATGAAGGGACAACAGTACAACCCTACCAATCAGGGCGACAACGGTAAGCGCAAAGCTGATGACTTTGTAGCCAACACAGGTACACGCAATGATAACCAGCGCCGTAGGGGACAGACGGGGCCGCCGGCTCCAAGGACAGGATTCGACCTTGAGGCAATGTTAAATCAGTCGTGTCCTAAACACGGAACGGATCAGCCGGCTACTCATTCATGGAGGGATTGCAGCATAATGAGAAGCTTTCGAGAATCCATCCAGCGCCACCATGGCCCAAATGGCGGATCAAGGTCCGGTTCTCATGGTCCGGGTCATGGAGGCGGCGGTTCAAGTTTCGATTTTCAAGGTCACGGTAACCAGGGTGGTTACAATCAGCAAAGTAATCAAGGGAGTCAACAACAGCAGTCTGGTTATCAGATCAAGCCGAAGCAGTTGAATAGTGGGCAGTATCATGTCTTTACCACTAGCTTATGTAAGCGGGACCATAAGCTTCATAAGAGGGCCGTGAAGGCGATTGAGCCGGCGGTGCTGCGTTATCTGCGATGGTCAGAGCAGCCTATTGTGTGGAGTCGAGAGGATCATCCTCCCCGGGTTGATAATCCGGGTCATCTGGCTTTGGTGGTGGCGCCTCAGGTTGGGGGTTATAAGTTTACCAAGGTGCTCATGGATGGAGGTAGCAACATTAACATACTTTATTATGAGACCTTCCGTCGCATGGGACTGACGGATAAGAACCTTAAGCTGTCAAACACTGTCTTCCATGGTGTGGTGCCGGCAAAGTCAGCCTACCTGGTGGGTAAGATATCTTTGTAAGTTGCCTTTGGAGATGAGCATAATTTATGGTACGAAACCTTAACATTCGAAGTGGTTAAGATCAAGAGCCCTTATCATGCTCTGTTTGGGCGACCGGCTTATACTAAGTTCATGGCGAGGCCTTGCTATGTGTACTTGCAGCTTAAGATGCCGGGTTATAAGGGCACCATCACAGTGCATGGGAGTCACAAGGTGGCTTTGAAATGTGAGGAAGGAGATGCGGCTTATGCTGAATCGGTTTGTGCAACGGAGGAGCTGAAATTTTACAAAGATAATGTTGACCCGGCAGACATGACGTCCTTGAAAAAGCCAACCACGGCGCACGATCCTTTGTTAAAGTTTAAGTCGACAGATGATAGTAAGTTGGTTGATTTCATCCCTGGCGACTCATCTAAGCAGTTCAGCATCAGTGCTAATCTGGATCCGAAATAGAAAAGCGTGCTCATCGAGTTCATCCGTGAGAACTGGGACATCTTTGCATTGAAGCCTTCAGACATGCCAGGTGTATCGAGGGAACTCGCTAAGCACACTTTTAATATTGATCCGAAGTTTAAACCGATCAAGCAATTTCTTCGCCGGTTTAATGAGGAGAGGCGGAAGGGCATTGGTGAGGAAGTGGTCCGTCTCCTGGCGGCCGGATTTATCATTGAAGTTTTTCATCCTGAGTGGTTGGCTAATCCGGTGCTGGTACTTAAAAAGAACGGCAGTTGGCAAATGTGTGTGGATTACAAGGACTTAAACAAAGCTTGTCCGGCTGATCCGTTTGCTCTCCCTCGTATTGATCAAATTATTGATGCTACGACATGTTGTGAGTGTTTGAGTTTTTTGGATGCTTATTCTAGTTATCATCAGATCAAGATGACAGTTAAGGACCAGGAGAAGACAACCTTCATTAGTCCATTTGGAGCCTTCTGCTATGCGTCTATGCCTTTTGGGCTGAAGAGTGTCCATGCGACTTATCAACGGTGTGTGCAAAATTGCCTTCACAATCAGATTGGGCGCAATGTTCATACTTATGTAGATGACATTGTGGTGAAGTCAAGAGAGAAGGAGAGCCTGATTGATGATTTGAGGGAGACGTTTGACAATCTCCGAGTCTGCAAGATGATGCTCAATCCGGCTAAGTGTGTCTTTGGTGTGCTAACATGCAAGCTCTTGGCTTTCCTGGTTTCTAACACGGGCATTGAAACTAACCCGGAGAAGATCAAAGCCATTACTTCATTGGCTAAGCCGGCGTGTATTAATGATGTTCAGCGTCTGGCGGGTCAGATTGCGACTCTGAGCCGGTTCATAAGCCGGCTGGGGGAGAAGGCTATTCCTCCTTATCAGATGATGAAGAAGACATATCACCTTATTTGGAGTGATGCTGCTAATCAAGCGTTTGAGGATCTGAAGAAATAGTTGGTTGAGCCCCCCGTGCTTGCTGCCCCCGTTGATAAAGAGCCTCTGTTGTTATATGTGGTTGCTAATAGCTGGGCTGTCGGTGTAGCCATCGTGATGGAAAGAAAAGAGGCAGGTAAGGAGTACCCGGTCTAGCGGCCAATTTATTACATCAGTGAGGTGCTTATTGAGTCTAAACAGAGGTATCTGCATTGGCAGAAACTTGTATATGGGGTTTTCATGGCAAGATAGAAGCTTAAGCAATATTTTCAAGTTCATCCTATCACTGTGGTTAGTTCTGCTCCTTTCAGAGATATCATCCAAAACAGGGAAGCCACAGGCTGGGTTGCTATGTGGGCCATTGAGCTGGGGCCTCGCGATTTAAAATATGTGCCTCGTACGACCATCAAGTCCCAAGCACTTGTGGATTTCATCAATGACTGAACAGCGCTGCAAGCACCTAAGGAAAAGTCGGATAACACATACTGGACCATTCACTTTGATGGATCCAGACAGTTGGAGGGCTCGGGGTTGGAGTCGTCTTGACTTCCCCACGAGGTGGCAAATTTTCTTATGTTCTCCGGCTATTGTTCCCCTGTACGAACAATGTAGCTGAGTATGAAGCTTTACTCCATGGTCTTCGGATGACTAAGGAGATGAACTTAAGCCGGGTAAGGTGCTTAGGCGATTCAGATCTGGTGGCTCAGCAAGTTTCTGATACTTGGGATTCTAAAAATCCACTTATGGCGGCTTACCGCCGAGAGGTTGATGCCATTGCGGGTCATTTCAAGGGATATCAAGTTGATCATATTGATCGCAGGAAGCATGAGGTAGCTGATACTTTAAGCCGGCTAGGGTCTCAGCGTAAGCCGGTACCACCTAACACGTTTTTGGACATTTTGCTTAACCCTTCTATTAAATTGCCTTCAGAGAAGGACCTTGCTGTTCCTCACCCGGAAGCACAATTGGTGGCGGCTCTCCATGCTATTCCTGATTGGACGGTTCCGTATTTGGCTTACATGACCCGGGGTGAGTTGCCAGAGGATGAGGTCTTGGCCAGACAGATAACCCGACGGTCTAAGTTAATGATGATTGTCAATGGGGAGTTACACCATCGCAATGTCACGGGGCCGTTTCAATGTTGCGTCTCTCCTGAAAAAGGTTGTGAGATTCTACGAGAAATCCACGAAGGAGACTGTGGTCATCATGCCGGCTATCTCTTGTAGCCAAGGCTTTTCATCATGGGTTCTATTGGTTGACGGCTCATGCTGATGCTGAGGATTTGGTAAGAAGATGTGATGGCTATCAGAAATTTGCACGACGAGCTCATGTGTCGGCTCAAGAATTAAGGATGATTCCAATTACTTGGCCGTTTGCAACTTAGGGGCTTGATATGATTGGGCCTTTTAAGAGGTCCAAGGATAAAAAGACTCACCTCTTGGTGGCGGTGTATAAGTTTACTAAGTGGGTTGAAGCAGAGCCGGTTAGTAAATGTGATGCGCCAACAACGGTTCAATTCATGAACAAAGTGATCTTCTGGTTTGGCTTTCTACACAGCATTATCACAGATAATGGCACTAATCTTTCCAAAGAAGCTATGGAAGAATTTTGTCAACGAGAGCATATCCGACTTGACGTTTCCTCTATGGCTCACCGTCAATCCAATGGGCAGGCAGAACGAGAAAATCAGGAGATTCTGCGAGGTATCAAGCCCCGACTTATGGTTCCTTTGCAGAGAACGCCGGGTTGTTGGGTGGAGGAGTTACCCTCAGTATTATGGATCATCAACACGACCTGTGACAGATCTACGAGTTACACACCTTTTTTCATGGTTTATGGGGCATAGGCGATACTTCCTAGTGACATCCGCTACGATTCACCCCGGATGGCGGCTTATGTTGACGCTGACAATAAAAAGGCGCGTCAAGATGCACTTGACTTATTGGATGAGGAGCGTGATCTCGCGGCGACTCGTTCGACGATTTACCAACAAGACCTACGACGTTATCACAACCGCCGGGTCAAAACCAGAACCTTTTAAGAGGGCGACTTAGTGCTCCAGCTCATCCAAGATCAGACAGATATGCACAAATTATCACCACCTTGGGAAGGACCTTTTGTGGTCAGCAAGAACTTACATAATGGGTCATACTACCTTATCGACGTTCGAGACAACAAAGACTCGCGCACATCGGAGGAGGAGACCCGTCGGCCGTGGAACATTGCTCATCTTCGGCCCTACTATACTTGAGCCTCCGGCTCTCATGATGTACATAGTTATCTGATGTATATATTATAAGCAGTATAATAAAGTCGGCATCCCTGACAATTCAGGGCCTCTGTCATTTCACTTTTTCAAAGCTGAAGTCTTTATCATCATTTAAGAGGCTTGACGCCCACAACTTCAAAGACCAAAGAGAGTTGGATGCACAACACAACTCAAATATAGGTCCTTGATGATCATTTGGGGGCTTCCTGCTCATCGAGCATAGCTGTCGGTACCCTCTTCATCGGCGCAATGCCAAAGTTCATAAGATCATTTGGGGGCATCCTGCTCATCGAGCAGAGCTGTCGGTACCCTCTTGATCGATGCAATGCCAAAGTTCATGTGATCACTTGGGGGCTTCCTGCTCATCGAGCATAGCTGTCGGTACCCTCTTGATCGGCGCAAGGCCAAAAGTTTATATGGTCACTTGGGGGCTTCTTGTTCAAACATAGGTGTATTCACCAAAGAGAACATAGCTGTCGGTACCATTTTGATCGGCTCAACGCCACACTTGTAAGTATGTCACTTGAGGGCTTCCTGTTCAAACATAGGCGTATTCGACCAAAGAGAACATAGCGTTACTACCCTCTTGACCAGGTTTGTTCAAACATAGGCGTATTCGACCGAAGAGAACAAACTCTAACCCGGTCGTCCTACCTGTACACCAGCTGCTTCAACTCCATCAGGTCATCCCGATTGACCCGCCGAACTCTTAACGATCAGTCTTTACGGCGCATTCGACCAAGATCTGAGCTCGATTAAGGTTCAAACAACGGCTTGTCATGCTAGAGCACGGTTTATAGGGTCAGATGGATCCAGGCTTCATAAGCCGCCTTCCTTAGAACTTGGATAAATCGGCCCATGATATTGTTACTTTGGCCCCGCGTACTCCTGATAAGTCTTTGAGCAAGACCAGACTTATTCCAAGGTTCAAATGTCGATTGGGTACACTATGAGTCAGGATCACGGCAACACGAACAATCCAGTGGCTCCGGCTAGTTTCATTGAAGAAGACACTTTAGTTTGACAGTCTACAAAAACCTCGAATTTCTTTTGATTTCTTATTCGTATTTGAGTTTTTTGCTGTCTTCCGGTTATTTATAAGTCAGGCCCAGCTGCCCTGTTTACGGCTCATATTGGAAGCACACTTTGGGTTTATACAACCCATCAGCAGGACAGACTCTAAATCGCCAAAGCGTGATGAATACTATGGTTGGAGTTATAGTTCTAACACCTCTAAATTACACCAAGCTGATAAGCCGGCAGTTTCAGTATATACCACAGGTATGTTGTTTTACTTAGCAGTTATCAGACCGGCTTTGGTTATGGACTATTCGTCCCTAGCGGCTTTAATTGGGTATCATGACCCACCCGACGGTAAGCCGGCAGGGCCTTTGTGTTTTCTTTATATACATGATAATAATAATAATAATAATCAGTCAAGTCTGCTCAAATCAAAGACTATCATACCCATAATGGTTTTTTAAACTGGTGGATCAACAGTATTATGCAAAACAGAAACGTGCACGATCGCACGAAAAGACAAGTTTTAACTACCCTATTACATGGCTCCATGATCCAAAATGAGGTCAAGTGTTTTTTCAAAGATTAAGTCTCTAAACCGCCCGGCGGTTCAATCTTCTTGGTCTTGCTGATGGGAGGCCTCCGGTTCATCCCTTGCCGGTTCTTCGCCCTCCTTCGTCGTCTGGAAGATTGTTTTGGACTAGTCAAAGCCACGCAAGGCAAAGAATTTAGCTTCGTCATCAACAAGATTGGACGAGTCAATTTCAGGGCGAAGGTGTGCTTACGAATTGGAGGAATCAGATCCATCACTTTATATGCTGGGGTAGACATCTTCTGATTATCCGCATCGTAAGCCGGCTGATATTTGGAAAGATTGGTCTCTTTAACGATGACTGTTGCATGAGGATAAATCTCTTTGACACAGGCGGCAAAGTCTTGCTGATCGAAAAAGGTTCCATCTTCCTTTAAGCTAGGATACCCACTGGCCACATCTGCCGGGTCTAATTCCGGTACCCATGCTTTGGCATGGCTCAAGGCTGTTACAGCTCCGGCTCTTGCACAAGACCGTTTGATTTCTTGAAGTCTGGTGGGCAAGATGGACAATTTCTTCAACACATCACTTAACAGGTTTGGTCCTTGATTCATTGGGGAGATAGTAGCAACAGTCCGCTGAGCTCCGGTGTACAATTGTTCAACAATGGTATAAACCGCTATAACACCCATGATGCGGCTATATCTCCCACGTGTCGGAGCACGACTGAGAGGCATAACTGCATAGTAGGCATGTCGCAAGAGGGGTAATATTTACACATCCCATGTACTGAATAAGAAAGGGATAAAGAGTTGGCTTACAATCGCCACTTCACACAATACATAGATATAACATTACATCATCCAGATACAAATGAGGTCCGACTACGGAACCAAAATAAAGACAACCCCAAATGCAAAAGATCCCCGATCGTCCCAACTGGGCTCCACTACTGATCGTCTGGAAAGGAAACATAGTAACGTCCTGAATCCTCGTCGAACTCTGACTTGAGTTCGGTCGCATCCCCTGTACTGTCATCATCGGCACCTGCATCTGGTTTTGGAAGTAATTTGTGAGTCACGGGGACTCAGCAATCTCACACCCTCGCGATCAAGACTATTTAAGCTTATGGGTAGGAAAAGGTAGTGAGGTGGAGCTGCAGCAAGCACTAGCATATATGGTGGCTATCTTACGCAAATGAGAGCGAGAAGAGAAGCAAAGCACGGTCGAGAAGCTATAATGACCAAGAAGTGATCCTGAAACTACTTACGTTCAAGCATAACACGAGACCGTGTTCTCTTCTCGGACTCCGCCGAAAAGAGACCATCACGGCTACACACAATGTTAATTCATTTTAATTAAGTTAAGTGTCAAGTTCTCTACAACCGGATATTAACAAATTCCCATATGCCCATAACCGCGGGCATGGCTTTCAAAAGTCCAAAACCCTGCAGGGGTGTCCCAACTTACCCCGAGGACGGCAAGACGATATTTCAAGACATCGGGGCTAGCAAAGCCCCTCAGTCCGACTGCCCGACCGCTCCTGCCGGCTCCCCGTCCGACTGCTCTGACCAGCCGGCTGCCGACTACGCCAAATAGCCGGCTGCCGACTGCAACCCGACCCGACACCGACAAGACCTCGACGTGGCGGCCATACCGCGGACGAGACGGCTGTACCTCATGTCATCATGTATAGTGTCACTTATCCCCTGGCACTATTTATGAAGTGACCCAGGGGACAAGCATGACACCCCATCATGCCCCCTTGTTCCCATGCCACTACCTAGCTTACTTCCTAAGCTACCCACATAGCTTCCATATCAAGCTAGCTCCACACTATATATATGGGCTCACATCCATCCATCCAGAGAGGATGAATTCCCTCACGCATGCATACATGCCACTCACGGTGGAGCACTCTTATGCCCACTTGCTAGCTAGCTCATACACCCATATAAGACATATGCAAAGCCAGATGCCTATGGCACTGAGCTCAGATACAGCTCCACGAGCAACTCTGTACCAGATAGATATATCAGATATACTCAGACATGCAGGAGTAGGGGTGTTATCTCTCCGGAGAGCCCCGAACCTGGGTAAACTAGCGCGTGCTACTCGCATACCCGCTCCCGGTCCTATCAGCAGCAGTCTTACCCTCACACTAAGCCCTTGTGGCATCTGTCGACTCGCAAGCCCCCCGTGAGAACACCATGACAGTTGGCGCCCACCGTGGGGCGGTACTACTACTATGCTACCACGCTGCTGCTGGTTTCGCTGTCCGGGCGGGACCCTTTTTTCTTCATCGCCTCCGCTGCGGCGTCGCGCCGTCTCTCCGGTAGCGCTTGGGGGCTCGACATCGACCCGCCCACGGAGTGGCCGCGAGGGGCGGCGCGTCCTTGCCATCGGCCTCGCCATCTTCGTCGTCACCGCGGTGTTGCGCCGTCTCTCCGGTAGCGCTCGGGGGCTCGACACCGACACGCCCCCGGAGCGGCCGCGAGGGTGGCGTGTCCTCGCCGTCGGTTGCCCCTTCTTCACCGCCACCGTTGCGACGCCGCCACCCGTCCGCGTGCGCGCCGCGCGCAGGGCCTCGCTTCGGTCGGCTGCATCAATCCGCGTGCTGCTTGCGCTCGCTCCCCTCCACGCTTGTCTAGCTCCGGACGTAGCACGCGGTCGCTCCTCCATACACGCTAGCTAGCAAGCCACTCAATCCCCATACCATGGTCGTACACTTCCTTGACTATGGTCAGATACTAGCCATGCATTAGTCAGACAATGCCCAAACACTTCCAATATCCATGGCATTGCTGTCCGATTGTAGCTGCTCCCGCTGCATCCTCGCTCAAACGCCACCAGGGGAGGAACCCCTCGCGCTTGGGGCCGTGCCCTGCCCCCGCTGCTGTTTCGTCCTTCAGCGCGCCACCGCGCCGTGGCCGCTGCCTCCTCCCCTGCGATCTTCAAACACCCCGCTCCACCATAG
Source organism: Triticum aestivum (assembly GCF_018294505.1). Lineage (NCBI taxonomy): Eukaryota > Viridiplantae > Streptophyta > Magnoliopsida > Poales > Poaceae > Triticum > Triticum aestivum. The sequence goes on from NC_057803.1 coordinate 330,798,812, forward strand.
CGCTTCACTCTAGCCCGCCAGCCACTGCCGCGCTCGGCCTGGTCCCCGCACCGGCTCCGGGTCGACTCCCCAAGCTAGGACGCATCCGACCCCGCGTCGGCTCCCCGACGCCGCCCTGGGCCTGGCCAGGGTCGGCTGCCCATCCGCCTGCCGGCTTCCACCGACCCGGCCTCCACCGCGCTCGCTCCCGGCGATGCCCCGTGCGCCTCACCCCGCTACCGCCCCTGTTGTGGCCGGGTCGCCTACGCCATGGCTGGGCCGCTCCCGCCGGGTCGCCCCGCGCCCCTGCGGACTTACGCTCCTCCGCTCGTCGCCGTCTCCGGCCACAGCGCCGGCCCCAGCCTCATCTGCCGCCTGCCGGCTCCGCCTCCACCCACGGCCGGGTTGCGCGTG